>NC_068416.1:5259421-5559421 GCF_023724105.1 Carassius gibelio
TCTTGTAGAATAAGACAATAATATGGAGACACCCCTCACTGCAGACTGTAGCACGGTGACGTCACGTATGTGTTTAGCATGCACAGTGTTGCCAGATTGGATGATTTCCAGCCCAAAATCTCACAAAACCCTCTCACTCCAACAACAGAAAATAAAAAATGGCCAAACCTGTCAAATGAATGTGATATAATATGTCAGTTAAGGTTGATGAGAGCTGTTTGTAACTCCTTAAAACAAAACAATGACGACAAAATAATATAACCATAAATAAATTTCCCATGGATAAAATATGATTAAAATATTCAAGCAGACCCTTTTAAACTGGCAATACAGAAATTAACTGAAACCCTCGAAAAAGACACGTGCATCAATTTTAATGTTAAATGTTAAATCAGTCAAAAAAAAAAAAAAAAAAATATAAGTGATCGGGAAAAGCAACGGATTAAGATAATCCAAAACAAAGTAATTAGCCTATTTCACACTCATTTATGCACACCATGATAGTCAAAACTGTGTTATTTGTTAATATATACTGTATGATATTCCGACAATAAACATCTAAAATAATATGCTTCCCTTCGTGTCGCTCTAGAATTTCACACAGAACTAGAGGAAGTCTTCAGTGAAGTTCATTCATTCCAGAACTTTTCACAGTCAAAACTAACAAGTCCAGCAGCTTTCAAGGATATACCAATCTGGACCATTTAAAGGGGTCATATGTTGCTGCTATAAAGAACATTATTTTGTGTATTTGGTGTAATGCAATGTGTTTATGTGGTTTAAGGTTTAAAAACACATTATTTTCCATATAATGTACATTATTGTTGCTCCTCTATGACCCGACTTCTGAAACACAGTGATTTTACAAAGCTCATCTTTCTGAAAAGTGAGGTGTGCTCTGATTGGCCAGCTATCCAGTGTGTTGTGATTGGCTGAATGCCTCAAGCGTGTGACAGAAATGTTATGTCCCTCACCGTACTGTGATGTGTGTCCCAACCAGAGATGTATAGTAACGAAGTAGAACTACTTCACTACTGTACTTAAGTACTAAAAGGCGGTATCTGTACTTTACTAGAGTATTATTTTTTTCTCCTACTTCCACTTTTACTTCGGTACATATTTTCGCTGAGTTTAATACTTTTACTCCGATATTTTTTTTATGTGCTGCATCGTTACTCGTTACAATTATAATAATGTTACGAATCATTCCATTACAAACCACTGCCAGAACTGTAGATGGCAGATTTGATGAAGCTGGCACATCATTGAGCGAATCAAGCGAGACTGCGCGTGCTGACTGAACTGCTGTGAAGAGAGAGATGAACACCGAGCCGAGCCAGATAATGACTCGTTCACGAGTCAAGAACCGGTTGCATCGGTTTTCGGATGACCAGTAACGTTAGTTCTTTCTGACAGTTCGATTCAATAAACCAGTTGAAGAAAACAGTTCACCGATTCTTTTGCGCTCGATGCAATGGCGTCATTGGCGTTGACTGCACATGGGCTCATAACATTAACACAGAATCAGTTCAGAATCAATCACCAAAAGAATCAGTTCGGTTCCAGACGCTCTGTGTGTCGGTTTGCTTCACGCTAAATCACACATGCGCAGTATCATCAGCTCCTCGGTTCACGAATCGGACAGAAACGGTTCTTGACTCGTGAACGAGTCATTATCTGGCTCGGCTCGGTGTTCATCTTCAGTTCTCTCTTCACAGCAGTTCAGTCAGTCACTGTTTGAGTCAATGAATTACTCCGGGATATTGGTTTGTTTTAACTCCGAGGGAGTGTCAGACACATTAAACAAGTTAACAGCTTAATTCATCTGTGGATTAATGCGTATTGGAGACGCGAACTGTTTAAAACGATTCAGTTCGATTTGGTGGACTGTTTCAAAAAGATCCGGTTACATCGAATGATTCGTTTGCGAACCGGATATCACTAACTGCTTTGTTTTTAACTGTCTTACAACAGACACGGAAGAGAAGACAATGCTGAATAAAGTCTAGTTTTTGCTATTTTTGGACCAAAATGTATTTTCGATGCTTCAAAAAATTATAAATGACCCTCTGATGTCTTACGGGTTTGAAACAACATGAGGGTAAGTTATTAATGACATCATTTTGCAAATTGGGCTAACTAACCCTAGTAACTGTTTTTTGTTTACAAGAAGTTACAGTCAAAGGAATTGTGATTGTCCTTTAGGTTAATCATTTGAAATAGTAAAAACAATATGTTCAAACTTTTGACTATTTTCTTTAATAGCTACATAACACAATACTTCTACTTTTACTTTCAGTACTTGAGTAGTACATTTTAAAATAGACTACTTGCAATACTTAAGTACAAAAAATGTTGAATACTTTAGTACTTCTACTTAAGTGTGGTGCTTAAAGAGCACTTCTACTTCTACTCAAGTCACTTTTTTGATAGAGCACTTGTACTTTTACTCAAGTATGGTTCTCTAGTACTTTATACATCTCTGGTCCCAACAGCACGAGACTCAGTCCAGCTGCTCCGCTCGAGCACAACCCATCATCGGTTCACTTTTAGCAGTTCGGTCAATGTACTGTTTGGGGTAACTGAATATCTCGGGATATTGGTTTATTTCACATCAGAGGGAGTGTTAGGCACATTTATAAACCGAATAACTTAAGTCATTTGTGTATTAGTGCATACTGGAGACGTGAAGTCTTTCAAACGATTCAGTTCGATTTGGTGAACTGGTTCGATTCGTTCACTAAGAGGATCTGGAACAGTGTTGAAATACAACTTAACCACTGATTTCTAGTCGTGTCCTCTTTGTTTGGAAGACCAAACAAAGTAGTTTAACTTTCACAACGAAACACACAGCGACTCCACGACATGGTGCTGGCGGCAACAGAGAGAATAAAAGTTATGTCTTCTTTCTTTGCGTGAACATTTGGTGTTATGCAAATCTTCCCACACAGTGACGTAGACATGTAGACAGAAGGCGCCCTCTGGTGGCGAGCAGATGGAAAACCACCGTCAAGATTCGTGACAGCTGACTAGTGCAAAACTGTTGCACATGCGAGTGATTCACTCCTAATGTAGAGGGTCTGTAGGAACACACATATTTAGGATGTCCTCACACTAGGCACAATTGCCTTGTTTTGTGTCTCAAGCACGATTTCATGTTTGCTGTTTTAATGAAGTGCCTGGTAACTGATAACACATGCACTGTGTGCTCCATCCCTCGACTCCCAGCTGGCCAGGGTCACAGGTCACAGTCCAGTCCTCTGAGCACAGTAACATGTCTCTACCGTTTACTTTTCTAAAAAGGTCCAAATGTAAAGAACTCTTAATTGAAACCTCATTACAGAAATTGTTATAAAAATATATTTTTGTTTAGGGTTAGTGTAAGGTTCAACTGAATTGAAAAAAAAAAGACCTTTTATGCAACCGGGCCCTGTACAGTTTCTGAGCTGATCCTAGCTTGCTTTCTTTCTTTCTTTCTTTCTTTCTTTCTTTCTTTCTTTCTTTCTTTCTTTCTTTCTTTCTTTCTTTCACTTGTGGGAATATGAGCGTTTGCATTTATGTGTTTACATATATTTGAATAGTTCATGAAAGCCTCATTTGCATTTAAAGAGGAGTGTCTTGTGCTTTGACTCTTTGTCTTAAACACAACTGCAGTGCCATCTAGTGATTCTTAAGATTTACAGCACAGATGAAGCTCTGCTGACGTTGTTGTATTCTGTAGTGCACAAATAACACAAAAAAACATTTTCTTTGTATGTTTATATTTATGTTTATTTTATGTTTATCTTTCATGTGGCAATTCATTCCAAAATAAGCCAATTTCAGTAAGTGTAATACAATAGAGTTATAGTTATAGTTCAATAGCAGGCTGTGCAGTGTTGTGCAATGCTTCCCACACCTTTTAAGTAATTTAATAACAATATATATATATATATATATATATATATATATATATATATATATATATATATATATATATATATATATATATATATATATATAAATATATAAGTTTTTACTCAGCAGGGGAAATTAATGCTGAAGAGCAATATTAATGTCACATTTTGTCAGCAATACTATTTTTATCCACTTGGTGGCGCACATCTGCTGTGCATCTTCAGAATGACCTTGGTGACTTATTAGCTTGAGAAATGCAGTTGTTTGCAATTCTGTTGAATGACCGAGCATGTCCTGCAGCAATGGATGATAGCTGTCCAGAAGATGACATTGATCAATGTGATAGAGTTATGGTCAAACTTCAGCAGAATTCACACATAAATCATCATTTTCTGATTGAATGAAATAAAATCCATGTCAACATTTGATCAAATTATTAGTTTTTTTTGTTTGTTGTTGTTGTTGAAGCAAGCGAAGGTCAGTGTTTTCATGTGTTCTCAGACTTCCCCTGTTCCTGTAGAGAGCAGTGAGAGGAAGGTGTTTGTGGTCTGCTCCGGCTCCGTTAGACACCGCTGACAAACCCTGGCAGTCAAATCCACAGAGCCCTGAAGAGGGATTTTAATATTCTTCTCAAGTCAACAGCCACTGGGACGAAAAAATGTTGCAAGCCGAGTGATAATCAGTCAAGGTCACAGCATTTTGGATGAATTATAGAACAGGCTGTAAAGATGGGTGTGTGCAACTGTTTAACATGGATGGGGAACACTACATTTAGATCAAATCTCTTGTGGATGTTATCAAATCAGATACTGCGGCTGTGTTAACATGATTCAGAGTGATACATAGGATTGGCCATGGTCATCAGATTACTCTTCATGATTGCATTTTGCATTTGAAGAAGGTGATTTAAAATGAACAGGCCGTCTGCATTTAAATTTCAGTAAAAAAAAATTGTTTTTCTTTTTTTTTTTTGGTTTAGCATCAAGTATACAAGTGAATAATTGGAGTATAAAACACCACGGTTTTTCATAATAAGAGTAATCATGGGAAATTGCTTGTAAGTGGGAGTGGAGATGTGGACATGCATACAATTAATTCAATAATACACCCATAAAAACAACAACAACAACAAAAACACAGTTCTGTCTAAATGCATTTCTTTCCTCTGTGGAACACAAAAGATTTAATTTTTACAATACTGGCACCCATTGGCGTACACTGAATGTGTCACTGTGTGTAAAGATTAACTTGAGATCAAGTGGATAGTTGCTCAATTTTCTTTAATAGGACCTGGGACAAACACGACATGAAATAAACAAAATACTAAATGGAAACAGCAGGTCCTTATGCACAATCCTTTCTCTGCCAGCTGGAAAAAACACTTAAAAGGACAGTGCACTGAAAAATGAAAATTTGCTATAACTTTCTTCCTGCCTGTGTCCTCATGGCTGGCCATTAAAGCTCTTATTTTCCACTCAAGGTTATGTTGGGTGAACCTCTGACCCTGCGGTTATAGAGATTAGCACAATGTGTCTGTTCATTGGGAGTGTGCTTCTGGGAAGTTTCTGCAGTTGTGCTCAGAATTCATTGTTGCTGGACACTCAATCATCTCGAAGGACATGATGTCTACTTTTAGCTTTAGGGTATGTTGGACTATAAGGGGCCAATCCAGTCGTTCTGTGTACAGTTAAAATGCAACTGAGTGTTTTTAGATGCTGTGGTCGAGCTGTAGTGTGTGATTCTCAAAGGACAATCATCTGAAGCAAGCTCTTTTTTCTGGTTTTATGTTCAAAGTTTTCATCTGACTTTGAGTGTTTTAATGTTTGTCATTTAAAAAGCTCAAAATGTGAAGCTTTTCAGGTAGACTCTTACAATCATTCATATTATCACAGAAGAAAAGGAATAAAAGTTTATGCATACAAACACTGATGTCCATGGTGGCGATCAAAATGGAGCAGATCACTATTTATGCTTTAAATAAAAATTGTGTTGATTTTGTATTTGTAGTTGTATTTGTATCTATTTTATTATTCATTCAAAAGATTCATTCATTTGTTCGATTCACTTAGTAATGAAATAAGTCAAGTATTTATGAGCGAGTCATTGAATCAAATTCAAACAGTTGACCTTTTTTTTTTCTCTCCGAGGCTTGATTGTGTTTACAGGGTGCAGTCTAACATGTTAATGCTTTCTGTAATTTTTTTTTTTTTCATTATTTTTTACATAATTTGCCTTCATTCTGCACCGCTCTGTCCCTTCTCCATAACCTTCTTCTTCTGTGGATTTATTGGCAGGTTGCAAACCAACTTGAAAAGAGCGTACTGCCACCTACTGTACTGGAGTGTGTCGACGATGGAACAGAAGGAAGATATTCTATATAGTCTATAGATATTTCTATATTCTGTTCTTTAGACCACGATTTCTCAGGAAGCTGTAATTGTTTTATCAAATTCTACTCCTGCCTTTAACATATTATATAAGGTAAATTCTATAATACCCAAAGCTTGCATAACTCTTATAAGGTAATTTTTTTTCCGTTTTGTATTAGTTTTTTTATTTTTTATTTATTTTATGTATTATCAAAACATTCTCTACAGTTTCAATTATGCATAGCATAAACCAGAATTATGTTTGCCGATTATATGAAGAATTGCATTAAGATACGTATGACCCATTCTTTATCTTGTAAATATAATAAAGTCCCTTCCTATTTATATGATGATTTGACCTTGTTTTGTTCCTTTGTATTCTATAAAAATGTCTTATTTTTCCAGTATTTCCAGTATTTTTGCCATTTGCTCCTACATACTTGTTTAATAATCACAGACTTTTCTTCTGACCTGCTTAAAGTGACTGCTACACTAATATTATCCATTTTTAGTGCTTCTTTAGCCACTTAGTCTGCTGTTTTATTCCCTTATAACCCAGCATGCACTGAGACCCATAAAAACTGCACTACACTTCCCAGTTGACTTATTCTCCAAAATAAAATCTGGAAATACCTTGCACCAAATACTGTTTTGGTAATTTGCCCAAGGTTATTTCATTATGAATATTGTAGTGGAATACAATCGCAAAAATCTCTGGTACTTCTTCTCATTTAAGAAATACATCCATACACCTTATGAATGCAATGTTTTATTGAAAAATTCCACAGCTCTGTGCTTCTCCTTCAGTAAAATGATTTCAGTACATATAATAATACAATGCAAACCTTTACATGAAATCACCAGTGTCCTTTTAGTACACTACTCCATAAATATATAGATACGCTGAACAGCTGAGAGCTTACTTTCAATCTTTTTGCTTTGCAGCTTGTCATTACTGCTATAGAAGCATGGTAAATGATTTAGTGTTTCCCACAGGCAATAAAGAATGTAACAATATTTATTATTTACATGTGCTCTTCACAAATATTGTATTTGTTACTAAAACACTTTCATTTTCTGAGATTTATCCATTTATATATCTGATTATATTTGTGCAATCAAGTAAGAAACGAAATATATATTTATATAATATATAAACATATTCAGAATTTAATAATGCTTTATCCATACAAATATTTTTTTCTGTGCAAACCCAAACAATCAACTGCCGCTTAAGTGAAATTATACAATATGAAAGCTTTTAACAATTTAGATCATGTTTGGAAGATACAATTAGCAATAAAGCTCAGTTACAGTTATTGTACTAAACAAACAAGATAAAAGAAAAGAGATACCACATTAGATCAGATTTCACATGTACAAAACACAAAGTTACTTGAGAAACAAAATTGCATAATGTAATAAAACTAAGTGTAAAACAAAAATTTCCCCTTTGTTTTAAGCATAAATAAAACAATCTATATTCAGGTTTATATGAGGAAAAAAATCAAGAAATATCCTCCGGAAACAAGTCTTCATATCTTACAATTTTCTTCTCAAATAGTGCATCTTTTTACCTGAAAATAAGACTACAATTCTGATTAAGAAAGCATTTGAGGCATGTGAGTAATGTCAGCAAACACACACACACACACACACACACACACTACAATTACATTGTAATTTGATATTGTAAAACAAGTTTTTCTTTATGCCACAAAATAATACACTTACATTAAAATAATAATAACAATCCTCAAAACAACCAAGAAATAGTGAGAACAAAACAAAAGTGCTGGTTAGCTCTATGAAAATCTCTAGCAATGTCCCGATGGTGGCTTTTAGAGTGAAACTTTATTTCCGGTATTGAATTATAGCATTTTGACTTTAAAAGTACTGATAATATGTATTAAAACAAAGGGTTAACAACCAGACAAAAGGGCTTTTAATTTCACTTAAGGTTGCACTTGACATAGAAATGGTAATTCTACATTAAATTAGTAGTATGTCCAATTTTCTCTTTGTATTTCATAAAAAAATAAATGGATAAAGCATTGGGTGTAAAAACAGGAAGCTTGCTGAAATAAGCTATTTAAATCGATGTTAGAAAGCAAAAGGATTCATAGTTTGGCACCAAAGCGATCCACATTCACACAGTTTTCTATTGCTACCACATCCATGTGTCCTACAGCAAACAATAAACAGTGCATTACGAATGGCTAGGTGATGTCTCTGGGGTGTTGATTTTCAGGACAAACATCCAGAATAACTATTCAAAAGAGAAACAAATCGAGCATCGCTCTACTACTGTGATTATTCTAGTGGAGGTGGCACACAAACAACAAACTGATTCTACAAAGGGCTGATAGTAAAGTTGATATTTCTCAAAAGAGGATTTTTCAGAAGTCTAATTTTAATACGAGTATAAACAAATCAAAAATTAACCATGCTCACGTGTATGATGCAAAAATATCAAGATGCATAAGTAGCCAAAAAATACAAAAGCGTACCATATGCTGGTTTGTTCAGGTGGAAGGTTAATGCATAGGGATTGGAAATCAAACTGTATACAGGTCTAGATTATGTATTTCTGATGTAGCTGAAACATTTAGCTTATCTGTCAATTTTGCTAGCAAACAGTTGAACTTTCTTCTTTTGGGAAGAAAAAAAGCATTGATTTTAACTCCATCACTGGAGAACAGACCTATACATCTGATTATACCCTCATACTTTGGCAAGTCTCTGATTTCTATCCACAGTGTTTTAGTTGCATTTGTTTCGGTGTTTTGTACTTGAATTGATCAGTGATAAAACTTGAGCAGTATAAACATAATTATATCATAAGCATAGTTACTAACCCGGGGTGAGATTTCTAAAGTTAATGGGTTATTAAAATAGAAAGTTGGTTGTGCTTGCATATGTTACATTTTATTATTGACAGTTTGTAATTTGTTTCCTGTGTATGCATGTTAATGTTCTGTCTAAATATAATATTTACTACATGCATGCATGTCATTTTCTAAATGCAACAAAACTGAAGCTGAGTAACACACATAAACATATCTATCTACAGATTATTTACTCAATTCACTGAAATAAGCAGTTTTGTTTTTTGTCAACTGAATTGTATAGTATTGAGTGCAAGGGTGACCCTCCTCCTACGTTTGAGCCTAATTTATTATAACAACATAAATTAATACACGAATGAAAAATACAAATACATAAAGACATTTTTTTTGACAACATTCTGTTACATGTATATATTACAAATTTTGTTATATATATCAAAAAATGGAAAGGAGGCTCATACTGAAACCCAAAATTATACAAAAAAATAATACAGTACTTATTTATACATGTAATAATATCATTGTGTATTTACTGTGGAAATGACTGACATCTAATAGTAAAATGTAGCCTGAACTGTTCTAGTTAAGCTTTCCTGACCCTTTTTTTAATTTTTATTAATTGATGACAATAGAAGACTTTTGCTCATTTTTGGCCTAAAAGGTGCATGCAGTATGATCACTACATTATACAGTATTCATCTATTTACAACATCTGTACAGGTGACCGCACGTTTGACCAGCCGTGACCACAGAACGCACAAATAATAAGAGCAAATACGAGTGTATACAAATAAATTCTCGGACACATTTATTTATATTTGATTGATTGCTTTTACCTCACATAGGCCTGACAGCCATGCATTTGAAGAAGTTTCCCAAAATCTCTTTAGTGCTTGCTCTTTAGGGGCTGAAAGGACATGTAGGCATGCAGTCCTCAGATCTTCTGCTGCTTGCTCTACACGATTCAGGAATAATCTTACAGATGCAGGTTTTCATCGACCTCCCCGTCGGCGCTTTTAATGTTTTCTTTTTTGCTACAACTTTTGCTTTATGCACAATGTATTTTTACTTAAAAAAAAAAAAAAAAAGTAAACATAGACAAACTGACAATTCCACATTAAATAAATGCACACACACACACACACACACACACACACACAAACATCCTAAAATGCACTTAAAAAAAAAACAAAAAACAAAAAAAAAAAACACATAGAATGGTAAACCAACAACAACACAATGCAACTAATTTTTATTTCAGTGGGTGCATGTTTCCAAGAAAGGGTCTTGCTGGAATCTGTAACATAAAATAAGGCCAGCCTATATTTTTCAAAATATTTTAAAGATAAAGATAGGAAAACCAGTAAACTACGTTGAATAGACCAAATGCAGTAGGAAAGAAAATGCGGGCGTAAGAGTCTATCTTAGTGACACGGATGTGCAAACGGCCGTGCCGCCACGCTCCTGAGCGACAGTCCTCGAAGCAGCAGAAGAAGCTGGAGCAGTCCTTCCCATCCAGACACTCGTAGCCGTACTCCTCGTCCCGCTCCTGCATGTGGGTGGCGTTGTTCATCTGGATGGTGGTGGCCGAGCGCGGGCGAATGTCCACAGTGGGGGCCTGCTTTTAGAAGAGAAAACAAAAACAGTAAGAGTCCGACATCTCGACCAGCTGTCGGGGCTGCGTTCAAACGTCTGTCAGTGGATACTTTACACCTAATACTGCAGGTAGAGTGCATTGTGCAGATGCAATAGTTGGCTGTAAAACAGGCTTCTTGAGTTTACTTTCTTTCTTTAATACTTAAAAAGTAAATTATGTATATGGCTTTTCATTGCACATTTATCTGCCTGTGTTTTATATTTGTTGTGCAATGATTATATTACACTAGTTTATGCACCATGCAAAAATAAAACATAACTTTATTATTTACTTACTAGAATGGGGTCCCACTTTTTATTAAGTGGCATTAAATCCTATGCACATACATCAGAAAATAAGTGCAATGTACTTATGTTGTTCATATTTTACTGGAAAACACATTACATGCAGGTATTTTTAAAATGTGAGTACAAACATGTATGTACACAATAAGTGCATTGTACCAAATTATTAATTTAAATGTAAGTACATAGTAGTTAAGGCCACTTTATGTAAAAATTAGGACCCTAGAAGTCACTACAGCAACATTTCCCATGTGAGACCACATGGCTTCTGTCTAACATGGTACTAAGTGTCAACACAGAACTGCTAAATAATATGATTCTTAAATCTTAAATCTTGGCCAGCATCAGTACTAAAATAGAAGTCTAAAAACGCACTTGCAACACACAAATGTTATGAGACCTCCATGTAAATATTTCCCATCAAAACCATGGGATCATTGGGACATATCCACATTTCTGGATTCACAATCATTTTGCCCAGCACTGGAAGAGTGCTTCAGATCCCTTTGAAAAACGAAGCATGACCAGCTGTTCACGCTGGCTTCTCCGGGTGCACGCTATGCAGCATTTAGGACAGAGCCACCTGAGGCTGTGCGGAAACGGGTCATGTGACTCGCTTCTCAAAGGGTTTCGCAGAAGCGTTTGGAAAGCACAAGAGCACAGATAGCTTGCTATGTGGAAAGAAACAAATACAGTGGAATTGACAGCTTTAACTGAATGAAATACGACAACCTTCAAAGAGAAACTTCCTCTTCCGTCTTACATTATTAATCTACATTTATGATTTTATTTTTGTTTTGAACTGTGGTTCCCAACTGGTGGGCTGTGAGACAAAAATAGATTGTACATCTGAAAGGATCGCGGGAGGAAAACAATAAGCACATTAATATGTGATATGATAAAATCACTTAGAATACTACTAGAAATTCATAATTAGAGTAAGGTAAGGAACACACATTTATGTGCATACTCGCATCAGTTTGGCAAAATTTAAGATGTCATTTGTATAGAAAATTAATAATTTGTCACATTTTTTAAATCAAGGTCCTGAAGCAAAACTAGTTGAGAACCACTGGAATAGTCTGGTATGTTGATTTCACATTGATCTGTTTTCCGAATTCTTGAGAACTATCTTTTAATTCTTAATAGAAGCTAAATGTAGGCCTGTGCCCTCATGCACATTGACTTTTAAAAGATAACTACGGCTAAATCTGCCAAAGCCATCAGGCTCATGCTCTTTAATTGGGATTAAGCTAATCAGTGTGGTTGTCTGTTTCAAGCTGTTAAGGCTCTGCCGACTATTTCTGTCAGGTTTAAAGCCTCAAACACGCAGAAAAGGAGGAAAGCGGCCACTTTTTAATTAAAAGAATAAAGCAAGTCTTTCAGCCATCGCTGTTGTTTTATTGCATTGAAGTAAAATAAGAGGTGAGTGTGCCCCACTGCTATTCACAGCACAGGAGGTTCAGTGCTAAACTGACTAGATGTTAGTGCAGTGAATCTAAAGACCAGACACAAGAGCAGTGTGGCAGCGCAGAATGCAGAAACATGCATTATTAGTGAACTTTACATGAGCAATATACCTTTGAGGAAAAGAGCCGCAGGAGCTTTTGTCCACACAGGAAACAAAAGAAAATTTGAAATTGAAACAAACAAATACAAACAAACAAACAAACAAACCAACAACAACAACATAAAACGGGCATACAGTAATAATGCCAAAAAGACTCTGAAAGTGGAAAGAGAACAGATTACTCCAACCTCACACACATATATATAGACACAGATGAAGGGTGTGCAAGACAGCATATATTGAGAGGTTCACTGCATATCTTAAAATACAGACTAGAAAATGACTGCTCATTCCTAAGGAAAACACATCTACAAAGTGCATTAACTTCACATATGATCGAAAATGCAATCACATATAGTGTAAACTATTAGGCCTGTCAGAATTTAGAGCTTTTGAACAATCAGGTCTCTAATCATAGAAGGGCAAACAATCACTACCAAAGAACAAAAGATGAACATAATCATCTAAGGAGGAGACTGGTACTCTTCAACTCTGCAGGGATCAAAACTCTTCTTCAGCAAAAGCTTCTTGGTCTTTTATTTGAAGAGTTTTACTTCAGAGCGTGCCTTTGACTGGGAACCGAACTGTCGAATGTAGTTTGAAAATCATTACTCATTAATCTGCCTGACATTCTATACCCCCAAATCAAATAAGACATTTCTGGCATCCCTTTAATCATCTGAAAGTGGAACGACCCATTTGCTGAGATCAGCCCTCCTCACACTACGGATATGAACGCCCCGCTGAGATGAAAATCTAAGGCTGCACTTCAAACCTGCTGCTGAAATGATTCAGATTAAGGACATCACTGCTCAGTGACACTGTTTGACAGAGGTGGTCCACGATTGCAAATCTGACCACATGTAGAGGAAGCTCAGAGAAAAAGGTTCTAGTATGCACACTTATGTTCCAAAACCTAGTGAGCTGTCTCACGGTGTACCGCCTACTCAGGCGTAATGGAAACCCATTAGTGACTGATTAGAAATGCTCTTCATAGACAACCAACGATCACACTTAGCTGCATCACAAATTGCTTTCCTCACACAAAGCACTCAAAGTGGATTCCTACAGAGTTAACAATAAAGACTTAATTGCTAAGCTAACAACACAAAACTGTAGCAAGCACACATAATTCACATGCCTGCTGGACACTTTCTGGCAGCTTTTTAGGCAGGTTTATTTAACTACAAAACTAATTCTATGTATTTAAACAGGCTACCTTTTTTTTCTTTACACTGAGCTCAAAGTAATATCATTCTCATCCAGAAGTGATGCTGCCTTAGAATTTCACCAAAGTGAGATATAATCTTCACATTGGGCGCACACAGCCTAGAAATGCTGCCTAGGTAGCTTGCTAACTTGTTGAAGAGTGTTATTATTTGTAACACTTTGAAGAACTAAATCTTGAATAGACTTTAAGTTAGCAGCTAATCCCGACCCTAAAAAACCCTAAAAATTGCAGTTCTCAAATAGGCTAATCTTAGAATTAGAAATACTAGTAGTAATAGAAATACTAGTAGTTAATAGACTTTATAATGTGGTATTGGTAGTCGATAATGTTAATTGTTCCGGAAGTGTACTCACAGGATTTTTTCTCTTCTTGTCTTTGTTTTTGCTGGGCTTGCGGTTGCTCACAAAGTAGTGGAGCGTTCCGTACTCAATCAGAGCGGCGAAAACAAAGATGAAGCACACTGATACGAAGAGGTCCATAGCCGTGACGTATGACACTTTGGGTAAGGACTTCCTAGCAATGGTACTCAAAGTGGTCATGGTAAGCACAGTCGTGATTCCTGGGGAGAAAAGTAAATAGTACTCAAATAAGAACAAGGAGATTTCATTATCTGTTTCATATGGATTAGTGAGGTTATCAGTGATATGTATCTTTTACATAGCAAGGTCATGTTTGTGGTTTGGCTATTTCCCACTGCACAAAGTCAAGGCTAAAAGCAATAATCACTTAAAGAGTCAGAATAGGGCCAAATCCAAAGCCTCCATATCTTCATCTGAGGATACCAAAACCTGCACTGGGACAGATAAACCAGATCTTTCCTGAAAGGAAGGAGGTTCCTCTAGATTTGACACAAAATCTATACTCTTCAAAGGGCTTCTGGTTGGAGGCTCATTGGTGTAAAGCAGGGGTGTCAAACTAAATTCCTGGAGGGCGAGAGCCCTGCAGAGTTTTGTTCCAACTCTGCTCCAACACACATACCAGGTAGTTTTCAAATAAGCTTGGAGGACATGAATAGTTGGATCAGGTGTGTTTAATTAGGGTTGAATCTTAACTCTGCAGGGCTTTGGTCCTCCAGGAATTGAGTTTGACACCTCTGGCTCACAATCTGAGGATGAAGCCTTCACTCCCTGGACTTCAGACTTTCTCCTTAGCACAACTCCAAACTTGCGACAGTGGTGTTGAAACCTGGGATGAACTGTGGAGATGCTGTGGAGCATGATGAGCCAGAAAGGCAGGGCTGTAGACATAGAGTCCATTGTTACCCACGTGCCACTCAGCAAAAATGGTCCACAGGATAAACAAGACACATTTGTGGTCTCATTCGAGAAGACAGCAGAGGCATGTGGATGGCCGCATGCTCAGTGACAGGCGTGCCTCACCTGCTGGTGTCTGGAGTAGCATCTCAACAGATAACCAAGCAGAACTTCCTGGATTATGAATATCAAGGTCATCCTGTTTGGATCATGCCCTAGAGCAAAAGCAACAGTGAGTCCATTTAACTGGGGAATAAAACAGTCAGCCATTTGTGATGATCCAGCAGGTCTATGACACCTGCCAATCTGGTGGTCCAGCTCATTGCTGAGCTTCCAAAAGATGTAGCCAAATGGGTCCAGTGCCACCACTTGACGTGCCCCCTTGACCACTTGACGTCTCCCTTTCTCCTGCTTTACCTCTCCAGTCCTTCCCTTACTCAGTTCCTCTTCTCAACCCTCAACTTCTCCCTCTACCCAGGTTGTGCAGTAGCATGCCTTCCTGACTGTTGCAATTGGGGACAAGGCTCGAAAAGTGGCTTCCATCTCTCCTTTTTTGTCTGGGGACAAAGGCATAGCGTAAAGGTGGTGGTTAGTGCCTCTGGCAAATGCTAATTTTAGGGAAGGATTAGCTATAATTATTTAGGGAGAGTCTATGTGCAGATGCCTCTTTGGAAAAAAGACAGGGACATGGTAGGTGGGGTTCAGATGTTCAGAAAAGTTCAGTACTTTTGGGTACATTTCAGTCCTTTTCAGTTTAGTACTTTTTTCCAACTGAACTCGGAAGCTGCCAGCAGCCATATCACCCTGTAGCCCAAGAATGGTCACCCACTGAAGCTAAGCAGGGTTGAGCCTGGTCAGTACCTTGATGGGAGACCGCATGGGAAAACATTTGCCCATTGGCCTCTGACCATCATGGCCTCCTAACAATGCCCATATCTGCTGATTGCTTCATCACTTTGTCTTCTCTCTACCAATAAGCTGGTGTGTGGTGGGCATTCTGGGAGCAGGACATGTCAAGTGTACCATCTCAACCTCCTTAAACATAAGGAGAAGGTTCTGATTGTACTGATGATGCCAGTGAGTGCAGCGGATGAACTGGGGACAAAGGCGAATTCAAAGTGCAATTCTTTTCATCGCATTCACAATAGGATCACCTCTCACTATCTTAGATCACTTGCCAAACTGCAAGATGAATTCATAGATGTAGTCTCGCCAGTTGTATTGGTCACATACAGCAGCAATTTAAAATGAACCCTGGATTGGTGGTGCATCTACTTATTGCCTCAGTCCAAACAAAAGACTTTGACAAAAGACAAAAAGCTTTCTTTCAGGATCTTCATGGAACCCACACCCACCATCTTAGACAGAATACTTAGGCCAAACACTGCATGTGCAGGACATCACCGTGTGGATCACCTGTTGGTATCTGGCACTACAGCCCTTTCAGTTCAAGGTGGGCTACAAGATGGGGCACAGATGGCAGTAGCAGGCTACCTCTCCAGGAATGGGGTGCTACAGGCCGGATGGTTGACTGGCTTGAGTAGGGAGGTCAGTATGTGGCTGAAAGGGTGTGGTTGACTGAGGGCTGTCAACAGGAGAGCAAACAATCGGAACTGTGAGGGCTCCATTATGAAGCATCATTGATGCAACACCTCGGTGGGCAGAGCTTGTGCCATCTGCCAATAAACTGGTGTAGATTGGTGTGTAACTGGCCATCATTTTGCACATCTAGAAGGCTTAAATTACATATTAATTAAACAAAAATTAAGAGTTTAGGTCTGATATTTATATTTTGGTGACGTCAGAAGTCATTGCAGGAAAGATAAACTGCTGAATGCTGAATAAGACAAATGGTGTTTATAAGTAAGACAAGATATAAAAAAAAAATCAAATTTACACATAATTTTTATTCTCAAGTGAATTTGTTTTAAGGACGTTTGGATTTACTGTATATAAAAAGACAGAAACAACTTGTGTTTCATAACACAAAGTTTGTTTATCATGTAGAATATAAACAGAGAGTCTTACCCAAAGAAGTTCTGGCTGGCACTGCATCCTTGTTGATCCAAAATGAAACCCAGGACAGAACAACGATCAAAGTACAAGGAATATATGTCTGGATGGTGAAATAACCCATTCTTCTGCTTAAGTCAAAGAAGACTGTCAGAACCACGTAATCTCCTGGGGAAAGAAAATCATATTATAAACAAATGTACACACCTGCTCTCTCCTTATTATTTTGGGTTTCTTTAAAAAAATCCCTCAAAACCATTCCAGCACTGCCTAGTGGAGTCAAGGCATTCTATTAACAAATGCGATCAACACTACTGAGTCACCATGTTTCTTTTAAATCAAAAGGATTTTAAGATAACAAGAAACAAATTCAGTCAAGTTCACCCAAATGTTTGACTGGTAGAAGAACCTTTGACTGAATGTCGGACACAGCGGCTGTTGTCAATTGACCTATTGGTAATGTAAGAGCCATAATTAAAATAATTACAATTAACTTTAAAGTTATATGTGTTTGAGTATATATGATTTTAATATGTTTAGATTTATATGTACATTAGTTAACCTCCCCCCCCCATGTTTATTCCTTAATGGTTTGCTCTCTAATTGCATTGCCTTTAAGCACCTAACTAAGGAAGGGCACTCCCTTTAAGAAAGAAAGAAAGACAGAGCAACAACAGAGTTTTTTTTTTTTTTTTGGCTCCTGTTCATTTTACATGAACATTCAGTAAATGGTTGAAATTTGAATGAAGACATGAGTCAATGCTTTGCCCGAAAGACTATAGAAGCTTATTGCTACAACAGGTAAGCCCCGCCCTCCTTAGTCACTGTTGCTTACTCGCACAAACAAACGGAGTTGCTACTGTCTTACAATGACAGCTGTCAGTGTGAAAACCTTGTCCCAAGAGGTTTTTGATACATTTCAGACACAGAAGGACCATCATTCAAGTGGGACTTAAATATACCATGGAGGGATGTATAAAATATTTCAAAATAAATATGTAAAAATACAAATTACAGTGCAAACAGGAGAAGTCCCATGTAACAGTTGTTATTGCCGCGACAACATCCCGGATCAACACTATTCATGTACCATAGAGTAAAATTACATTAATTTACATTTAACCAAATATGGAGAGGCACTGAAATGTATACCTTCGTTTTTGTGTACGTGACGTGAGAACAGTTTGCTATTTCTTTTTGTGCGTTAGCATTGACTCACTAACTTTAGCATTAGTTTCATCCAGAGAACCCTTGCTGAAGCACACGATGATGTTAACGTTCTGTTTGAGCAGATGAGAATTGCAACTTAATGAGAGTATGGCAACCAGAAAATGTACGTTTTCGTCTTCATTGTGATTGGGATTGAATGCTTTTTTTGCTCTGTTTGGTTGGGTATAGGAAATGTAATAAAATAATGTATATTGCCCATCCTCTCAGGATACCAGGTATCAGTGTTATAAGTACCCCAGGAACATTGTTTTCCAATTTTTGTCGCATAAACATCATCAAATACACGCAAGCTTCAGATCTTCCAATGTTTCGCTATGGTGCAGAAACTTAAAGATGTCTGAGTTATGCTCCCCGAGCAACTGATACACGACAACCATTGGCCCATCTGTGTCCGTGGGGAGGGGCTTACTTATAGGTCAATTCCAAGCAGCAGCTTTTCCAAGATAAATCACAGGACTCCTCAGCATATAATGGATGTTAAAGAACATTTTAAAATAAAACTAAATAAAACTAAGTTGCCGGGTCTAAGCCACTATTAGGTCTCCTCACACTGATACAACACATTCCACACAGAAACACAATAGGAGGACATCCAAACATGAGTGTAAGTGTAGGTGTGAGTGTAGCTGAAATGCATAGAGGACATGGAGGTGATTTCCAATGTTAACTCAACCCACCCTGTTGTGTATCAGCATGGTTGTAGAGCCCAAGACCCAAGACAAAAATCAAGCTGTGCATTGATTTGACTTATGTAAATAAGTGGGTGTGACAAGATATAATTATCTTCCTAGCTGTAGAACAGGCATTCAAAATATTAGCAAACGCCAAGGTATTCACAAAACTGGATACTACCTCAGGTTTCTGGCAAACTCTATTGTCAATTGTGGCCTAATGGTTAAAGTTAGACTTGTTCGATTCTCAGTACTGGCAGTACTGGGTACCTAATTCAGACACAATATCAACAGTTTGTGTGAAGCACATATTCACAGAAGCAAGAAAGGATAATTTGAGTATGTTAAAGTGTTTATGGATGCTGTAATGCGAAGCTATTCAGCTACAGAAGCAAGGCTGAATGTAATAAAGAATCAGAAGGCAAACTCCAACTGTGCTAAACTCATCCTGAACTATACTGGCATGAAACAGAAAACCTGCCCATTGCTGGAGAGCTGCTCCTCAGGGCCAAAGAATTGTGTTTTCCCATGATGAAAGAGATCCTTTCCTTCCTGAATTCAGATCCCAAATTCAGCCTACATTAAATTATCATGATTGCATCACAATATGTTTTAATTGTTTTAATAACAATAACTAAAGGTCAACATCAAATGATTTAGGAGTCAGAAAATCAAGCAAATGAAAAACAACATGGCTGTACAATCTGCACCTCCCTCAACAACACTGCAGATTGGGAAAAGCATGTGTCTTCTAAGAGAGGAATCACAAGGAGCAGTCATTTGTCAAGCGAAAACACCCAGCAAGAGCACAATCCCAGATACACTTACATGGGCAGAGCAGCCTATGGGACAAGTTCAGGCCGAGTGTCTTTACATGTAAACACACAAAGATTTGTTCTTATTAATAAATGTTACATGTCACATATACTTAATATTATAATGACAACTAAATAGTAACGTTTGTAGGCAAACTTTAAGTTGGCATGAAAAAGCCTAGCCAGGAAGTTAGAAGTAGTTTTAAAAGCTTAAAATTTGAGGGTTTTCAGTTTTAACTAATTTGAAATTAGTGACTAGCATGATTAGCAAGTTACTGGTATGTCGTTATCATGTTTCAAGCATGTTGCTAGAATGATTAACAAGTGACTAGTATGTTGTTACCATGATTAACAAGTGACTAGCATGTTGCTTGCATGACTAGTAAGTTACTGTTATGTCATTAGCATGATTAGCAAGTCACTATTATGTTGTTAACAAGTATCTAGCATGTTGCTAACATTGTTAGCAAGTGACTAGCACGTCACTAGCATGTTTCCAGAATGATAAGAAAGTGACTAGTATATTCCTAGCATGATTAGCAAGTGACTAACATGTCACTAGCATGTTGTTAGCATGATTAGCAAGTAGCATCCTGCTAGCATGATTAGCAAGTCACTAGCATGTCTTTAGCATTATTAACAGTTATTGGCATGTTGTTAACATGTTTCTAGCATGTAATTAGTATGATTAGCAAATTACTAGCATATTGCTAGCATGTTGTTAGCATGATTATCAAGTGACTGGCATGTTGCTAACATGTTTCCAAAGCCAAACTCTAATCCCAACCCTAACCATATAGTAAGAACAGTACATATAGTTAATTAATATTATCAGTACTTAAATGTATAATTACACTGTAAAAAGGACAGCGTAAAATAAAGTGTTACTGTATCTTGCATGTAACTGGACAGACCTAATTGAGTGTAACATGTCTTAATGTGTTCTTTAGCAAATGCTATTCTGTGCACAGCATATCTGTCTATAGCTAATAGTAATAGTTGTGGCACAGGCTTTGTTGGTTGCTTTTCCTTATTTACTGCAGAATCTCTGCAGTTGTTCTATGTTTTTGATAATAATCTTTCCTAATGCACCTTTAAAGACTTCCCTTTTTAAAAAGTTAATGATGAGAGCGCAGCAACCTATTTGCGCTTTTCTGACACAACACTTCCTTCCTTATTTCTCGCTTACTGATGGTATCATTAGGGTACCTACACCTGCAGTGTTTCATAAATACTGAGCCTACTCTTTCTACTGACAGGGCACTTTTGTGATGGACTACTCCCAAATTATGCTTACTGTGGTCCACCATTTCAATTTGTATTCATTACGACCTGCATTAGATGCAGCCCCTAAGCAACAGTCTGTCTTTTTTTCTGCTGGCAAATTGCTGTAAAAACACCCTAATTTAGCATACTCAGCAAAGTCAAAGTCAAGGACCATTACTGTCTGTGTTTACTAATAAGGCATCATCCAAACGGCTCCCATGACCTGCTGTCAAAATCACCGGCTGAAAGTGTTTGATGGGTTTTGCAAAACTCATTAGAGGAGACATTCATCTTGGGGAAACATACTCATAACATTAAATCCCATTAACCCATGGCTCAACAAAGTATTGGCGATGAAAGAAGGATAGCCAGATAGCTTTCAAACAGACTTTCTATAGCCAAAACTATGATTGATGTGTGTAATTTTATGATAAAAAGCTTTATTGATTATAACAAGTAACAGTAAAAAGTAAAAAAAAAATTCGAGAATGTTCTGTATTGTCTATACTGCAGTAAATTGCATAATAAATGAGGAGGGAAATGTATGAATTAAGGAGAACATAATTTTGAATCCCTTACGCATTACTGATCACTGATGTCAAAGCTGCAGAGGCGGAATGTATTTTTGAACTAAAAATGATTTCTTCCTGTTGCTGCTTTTGTTTTTGTTTTTTTCAAATGAAATCTAGAAGAAGGTACAGGGAAGTGTATCTCTCTCAGATGCTGTGAATGTTTGACTGAAGTAGCTGCGTCATCTCCACTGCATTTATCTCATTCTCAGCTCACGGACTTCAAAGCAGCCCAGTGCTCAGATTGTCCCTAATGAGAGCACAGCGCAGCACCTCAAAGGCTGAATCTGCCAGGAGATCTCATCTGACAGTCTGCTTGCCTGTAATGGAACAAATGGTGCACCAAAAAAAAAAAAAAAATGATGATATGAGATGTCTGTTTGCCTTTTATCTCTGCACAGTGGGAACATTCCCAGGCTTCTCTTTGAGGGCAGCGTTTTTTATATCTCTCTTTTCCTTCTGTCTCTTTCATGCATTGTTGAGACCTATATGCAAATCACAAGCAACCATGAACAGAAAGAAAGCTTGCCAAAAGATGGTTAAAATAGCTTCAGCACAGGGCAGGGACCTCTATGTACAAATGTTGCTTATGCACAAAAGGGTCATTAAAATGTGTGTTCTTTGCATTTAGATTTTTTTATTTAAAAATTATTTTTGCAATGTATTAGCACATATAGCAATTGCAGTCTTATAGGGTTCCCGACTTTATTTCTGGAGCCCCCTGGCATTGCACATTTTGTAAGTCTCCCTAATCAAATGCATGTGAATTGTTTTAATCCTTGTCCCTTAAATTTAAAGTGAAGTGAAAAGTGAAGTGACATTCAGCCAAGTATGGTGACCCATACTCAGAATTTGTGCTCTGCATTTAACCCATCCGAAATGCACACACACAGAGCAGTGAGCACACACACACTGTGAGCACACACCCGGAGCAGTGGGCAGCCATTTATGCTGCGGCGCCCGGGGAGCAGTTGGGGGTTCGATGCCTTGCTCAAGGGCACCTAAGTCGTGGTATTGAAGGTGGAGAGAGAACTGTACATGCTGTACAACTGTACCCCCCACCCACAATTCCGTCCGGCCCGAGACTAGAACCCACAACCCTTCGATTGGGAGTCCAACCCTCTAACCATTAGACCACGACTTCCCCTTTGGAAAATAACATAATAATGATTAAGCATTATTGTTAAATGGCTTGCATTTTAAAGGTCATTTTAAACTGAATTTAAACCAAATTTGGTTGACCTTCAAATGTGGAAAAACCTTATTTTTCCTCTGCTTTACGTCTAAGCTCCATGACAGTTACATAACTAGCTCTGTCAAGCTGTGTTGCAAACCCGTCCAGACACCGAAGATCCTTTTTATTCTCCCCTTTTAAACTGGTTTAAAAGAGGCTTATCTTCACAGAACAATCAGGGCGCTGATGAACAAACTAATCCTGTATATGTGCTGGGGGAGAGAAAAAATAATAATAATGTGCATTTCAAACAGACGTGATCTAATTAGTGAAAAGCAAAAGAGCTGCAGCTTTAGTCAGTGATAAACTACAGGCTCTCGTCTAATTCACGGAATATGTTACAGAAGCTGGGATACTGTGAAATGTTATGTGAATCTTATATAGCTGTTTATATGCCAGAAAAAAAGAAAGAAAATAAAATTCTGTATTTTATGCACCTTCGTGTCGTTCCAAACCTTTATGCTTTTGTTTTCTTTTACAGAAATATTTTCTTGGCCAATATTTATTTGTCTGTCAATTTAAGCTGATATTAACTAGCAATCTCCTTCTCCACTGAAAAAAAAGAGAGGGATAAGGTTTAGATATATCTGGCAAAAAGCAGTAAGTGTCTGCATTATTTCTTCAATATTCTATTACAGTAGAAATAAGTCTCACAGTTAAAAGGTGATGATGACGTCAGATGAGACTCACTGCTGATTGAACTGAGAGAAGCAGAGATGCAGGCGATTATCTCATTGCATAAGAAAGGAAGCAAAAGGCAGGGGTTTAGACTCAAATAAAAGCATTGGATTCTCACTCTGTCAAACAAAAAGCTGCATGGTTTTATAAACGAGAATCTAAATCATCTAATTCAGGGGGGTGGGGGGTAAGGGTGTAATGAATAGAAAACCTGTGATTTAGACACTGGTTTACTTTGGTTGTAAAGTTTTTCACTTGCATTAATGTATAAAAAAGTAGGACTGGTGAACTGATAAGCTCAGAAACACCAACAGGCCAGGCTCACTACAGAATAAACTGTCTTATTACCAAAGTCCAGAGGACTTCATCGAAGTAAAAATAAAAAGAAGGTTTACATGGTGCAAAGCAGTGGTAAGCATCAGGAACAGGAAGGCCAGTATGAATAATGTATTGTGCATTATGTTGTGAGCTGGTAGATAATAATAATATTGATGCACTGTTCGAATGCACTTCGGATAAAAGCATCTGCCAGATCAATGAATGTAAACAATGTCCTCCACCTTTAAGAGCAGAAGTGATAAAGGTATGTAATAAGTGCATTACCCCTTATGCTTAAATGCTTTAAAATATGTTTTCCTACACTTCAAACCCCATAACAACAAAGCCAAAACAAAACAACAACAACAAGTCACACACACTACTGTGAGGGAGTGTGGAACGAGGAGACGAGGAGTTGAATTCAAGCACGGAGACTTCTTAATAATCTTTGAGGAACCAGGAAATCACACGTACTGTAAGGATGGAAAAGATGACATTCAAAACCGAACAAAGATACTAAGAGCATGAAACACTTTAAATACACATGACTGGACTATGGGATGACGAGACACACCTGGAACTAATGAAACATAATTAAACATGAGGGATAACTGGGTCATGGAACACGTGGGGAGCAAAACACAAGACACAGGACTGACACAACACAACGTCTCGGTTTACGTACGTAACCCTCATTCCCTGATGGAGGGAACGGAGACGTTATGTCGACCGACAAATGGGGGGGTCTCACTTGGGAGGCCAATCATCTCTGAATTTAAGAGAAAACGCCAATGAAAATTGGCTAGTGGATTAACAAACCTGAGCCACTCCCGTGCCGACGGGTATAAATAGGGCGACAGGTGCATCCACTCATTAGGTTTTACGCTGAGGAGCCGAGAACGTGTCCCGGCAACAGCGAATGGTTCAAGGTTGTGGCATGGGGACATAACGTCTCCGTTCCCTCCATCAGGGAACGAGGGTTACGTATGTAACTGAGACGTTCTCTATCTGTCGGTCACTACGAGTTATGTCGACCGACAAATGGGGTCCTATGGAAAATGCCACAACCTGAACCTCGTCACAACCCTGTGGCGCTGCAATTGTTGACAAGCCCTGGCGTGCCACAAAAGCTACGCTTAAGGTCGTAACCTTCCCAAAGCCCCAGTGCAAATTCACTGACCTTGGTACCGAAGGGGCCAAAGGGTGAGTACATCGCTGCTGGAGAAGGCCATGCTGCTGTTCCGCCCACATAAAGTTAATGGAAGGGATTTCAACCTTCAGAGAAAGATTGCTTCAAATCTTCCCTATTTGTTCTTTCAGCTGGCAAGACAATGGGGAAGCGAGCCTTAGGAAAAGGTTGCTACGGAGACCACATCCTACCCGTAGGGAAGCGACATGTGGATATACCGATATGGACTGACCCAGGGGCAGTACTACATATGGAAGGGGTCTCTGAGGCAGGTCCTACCTTGGAGTAGGTATGGAACGGCTGCCAGAAGAGACAGAACGGGTCTGTCAAGGGAAGACACGGGTTTGCCAAGAGGGAAACCTTACCGTGGAAGAATACACATATGGGATTACCCGTAGGGAACCAAGCAATATGAACACCTAGCCCAGTACAGGGGCTGACCGGGACTCCGGGCATGCTAAAGCCAGTACTGGGCCTGGCGACAGACTGCTCCGACAAGTGCTGGAGGATGCTCGACCAGGGTACGCCAACCGGGGAACTCTACTGGGAGAAGAAAGGCGCTCACATCCCCGTGTTAGGGGGAATGGCGCAGCAAGCGTGATACCCAACCAGCCCTTCCCGTCAATTACCTGTTACCCAATACACGGGAAGAAACTGGCTCTACACGGAGGTTGTAAAACCTCGCAAAGGTGTTAGGTGTCGCCCAGCCCGCAGCTCGACAGATGTCTGCCAGAGAGGCGCCGTGCGCCAGTGCATAGGAGGAGGCCACACTCCGTGTGGAGTGGGCCCTCACCCCCAGGGGGCACGGCTCGCCTTGGGAATGGTAAGCCAAGGCGATGGCGTCCACTATCCAGTGTGCCAACCTCTGCTTAGAGACAGCCTTCCTCTTCTGCTGACCTCCAAAGCAGACCAGGAGTTGAGCCAGTCGTCGAGATAGTTGAGGATCCAGACGCCCACTTCCCAGAGTGGGGCAAGGGCGCCCTCCATGAGCTTCGTGAAGACACAAGGGAACAGGGAGAGCCCGAAGGGGAGGACCCCGCAGAGTACGATGAAGTACGATGAAGTAAGGGCAGTAAAACCCCGTCCTCATCTCAGCTGGTGGGACCGGCTTGATTGCATCCTTCGCCAGCAGGAAAGCAATCTCCTCGAGCAAGACAGAGGCGTCCCGGACTGCCACCGAAGTCTCGAGCACGCCATTGAACTTGGGGGGTCACCGGGCGAACTGAATCGCGTAGCCGAGTCGCACCGTTCGGATAAGCCAGCGTGACAGGTTGGGCAGAGCAAGCCGCGCTCCCAGACTCCGAACAAGTGGCACCAAAGGGACAGTAGACTTACCCGCAGTGGTGCAGCGATGGGGAGTCGTGTCGGAAGGCCCAGAAGGCATTGCGTCCTGGGTCATCACAGCCACACTCCCGTGTTCCCGGAGGAACTGGCCAGAGACGCGTGGAGAGGCGTTGGGTCTCCGAACCACGACCTCTCGACTGCTGGCAAAAGGGGGCATCGTGGGTGAGAATGAGTAGGCAGTGCGTCGCTCATCGTCAACCCATGAGCCTTGCAACTCGAAAGAAAGGGAAATTGCTCTTTCACTGAAAAAGTGGGTGCCACTGGCCATTTGACCAGCGGCGGAACAGACAGAAACATAACTGAAGATTTTCCACCCGGCCCTCCCCCGGGGGAAGGAGTGGCGCTGTCTTCGCCAGCTCCTGAAGAGCAGATTACCACTCCAACTCCAAGTTGCCCGTGTCAGGGCCGTTTAGTCGACTTCTTTGAGGACTTCGCATCCGTGAGTGACACGGTGGGTGCTGCTCTCCTGCACGTGGCTCGACGCGCTGGCCTCGAAGAACTCTCAGCACGGGGCGGAGCTGGTGTGGAGGACGCAGGGGGGCACCCACGGTGATGAGCAGGCTGAGGCACTGCCTGCGACGGAATGGTGGCAACCGGAGGATCATGTCGTGGCGAGATCTGCTGTATGGCCTCAGTCTGCTGTTGTTCTGTCAGGAACTACTAGGCACAGCCCCTGACAGCGTCGCCACACAGGACAGCCTGGGACATTCACTTTGTCAATGTCTCTCATGCAGACCAGGCTGAACCCTCGTGCATTTGTTAAAGCCTTGGCTTGTTGGGTTTGCAGGATAGCCATGGCATGCAAAGCAGAGACAGCTTGGCCCGCAGCACTGTAAGCCTTGGTAGCGAGAGTGGCCGACAGCTTACAGGCCTTGGGTGAGAGGCACAGACTATTTTGCGGACACAAGTGCACCGAAATCGCACTCTCCTGCTGGGGAATGTCAACGCACCCCTAGCTGCTCCGCCATCGAGGGTAGTGAGGACGGAGGAACGAAATGAGTTGCTTCCGGCTGTAAAAGGGGCCATCCACGACTACATCACTTCCCCATGCACATCCGGGAAGAAAGGAACCAGAGTAAAATGCGGTTGTGAGTCGCGCTCCACACCGAGAACCAATCAAATAGCCATGAGCACTCAGTGCTGGGCGGTGCATTCACCTCCATCCTGATGCTCACAGCTGCCCGGGCAAGCACGGTTGTCAACTCTGGGTCCAATTTGGCAGTGGCGACAACACACGAGGTGGGCAGCCCCGCCAAATCTTCATCCACAGAGGTCAACAGGCCATCCCCGATGCTGCAACCGACATCTGATCTCCGGCGGCAAACTGAATGACCCGTTGGGACTGCCATAAGACAGCCCAGCAAAATCACCCAGCAGGACAAACACTGTGGAAGGGGTAAGAGGTCCGTGGGGCGTGGCCTGGCGGAGAAGCTCTCACTGTCGCCTTCAAATCTCCCAGAGCACTAGCCGGCGGTCCTCTGCTCGAGACAGAGAAACCAGAACGGGTAGTGACAGAGGGGTCTGCTCACTTCCCTTTAAGAAAGGGGAGACGCGATCACAGTGTTGCCATGGTCACACACACAGTGCGTGCATGAACCATCCACGAACGCGCCTTCAGCGTGCTGAATGCCCAGACACGGAAGAGAGCGAACGTGGCCGTTGTCAGAGAACAGGAAACGACCGCATCCAGAAGGACGCGGACGAAACGGCGTCTTGAAAAAGACGCGAATCGTCCGCGATTTGCTCTTTTAGGAAATCTGCTCTCTTAGTTGAATCGCCCAGGGGAATCGCTGAAAGGGACACCGCTGTTTGCGCCGTACCGCTAACCAGAACAGCTTCCCGACACAGCAGATGAATGGCTTTGTGGAGTATAACAGCTTTCATAGAACCACTCGGCTCCGAAGCAAAAATCTAATGAGTGGATGCACCTGTTGCCCTATTTATACCCGTCGGCACAGGAGTGGCTCAGGTATGTTAATCCACTAGCCAATTTTCATTGGTGTTTTCTCTTAAATTCAGAGATGATTGGCCTCCCAAGTGAGACCCCCCCATTTGTCGGTCGACATACCTCGTAGTGACCGACAGATAGGGAACTTTAGCATTTTATCAAATGGAAAAAAACTGAAATGTCACTTTGACATTCAGTATTCAGACTTTTTGCTATGGGTCATCCAAGGTTAGATTCGAGAGGAACATGCATGCTGATAAAATATGTATACTTATTACATGCACTGCATGTCAGTTTGGATAAAGGTGTCTTTTAAGTGTAGAAAAAGCACCTCCAACTCACTGTAATATTCTGCGCTTGAGTAAAAGAGTATAACACTTTTCACCCATTCCTCCAGACATAAATCATAAGTCATTTTATATAAAGTAATAGGGATGCATGTGTTGATAGTAATTGCATGTGTAGTTCCATAGTTCTGCAGCGAGATTCGACTCACTGTTGCACTAAGTAGGCTGATTACATAAGAGGGGAGAATGGTGTCATGGCTTGCATATTTTTTCCTTTGTCTTTCTTTATAAGTATACCCATAATTTTTACACTACAATAATTATTTATGCAGTCTTGTTTAAGTATAGGTTGCAGTTATTTTAAGTGAATGCTCAGGGGCAGCCTAATTACCTGTAGGTACAGTTTAGTTCCCTGAGAAGGGAACGAGGCACTGCATACTTCCAGCCAATGAGAAGATGGCAATGTTTTGATGATGATACTGCTAGATAGCTAAAAGCCAAAATCCTACTATAGTAAGATATATTACACTCTTTGCCATGGATAATAATATTCTAATACTGACCAACATTATTTAAGAGCATGCAGCAACAATTGGCATGACTAGGAAAGTTTAAGCAGAATAAAGTTAAGCAGAATAAAGAATAAAATCATGCAGTTTTGCCAAAATCTGCAATACAGCAGATCAACAGCGTGAATGAATCATCCTGATTTTCAACACGTCTTTTGAAAAGAGGGGAGTAATTCTTACTGCATCAAATAATAAGACTAAACTTGATACTTGCATGTCTCACCCATCTGAAAGAGAGAGTCCTTTGTCAGTTTGTTGAGGATCCAGTTGGTGTTTGATGAGAGAGAGGGAGAACTGGTTTGATGCAGAAGATCTTTGATAAAAGAAAAACTGCAGCCTGGAGAAGCTTAAAAGTTTGTGAGGCATCATCATCATCTTCATGTCAGAAATTCTAATTCTCCCATTTGTGTTCTTAAGACAGTGATCTGCGGTGACTGCAGATCTAAACGAGATGAGATAAAAGCATGTATCTTTTTCAAACTATGAAAAGCCTAAAAAGCACATAACCTTCGATAAGAGTTTTAACTGCAAAAAATTAATAAAATTAAATAAATAAACTTTGAGTTTAACTTTGAAAAAAAAATTTTATGCGTGGTTAGTGAAAAACATATGTGAGTAGGCGTCAACTGTCATGAATATCATTATGATTAACACCTGAGAAGACAAAGGCCTGCATAATGAGCTGCATAATGAGCCTTTCAGTCAGCTGTGTCACTGAGAGGGAGGAGTTACAAGATAAAATGTGAGGTCAAAATAAATCTATATAATTTTATGTTTGTAGTTTATTTAGAATATATTTAATTATCCCACAACGTACTTCAATATCCACTTGGGAGTGGAGTTAAACAGTGGGATAAATTGAAAGATCATTTACATTTATTTATTTACATCAAGCTTTTGAAAAGTATAATAATATCAGAATCAGAATCAGAATGAGCTTTATTGGCAGGTATGTTCACACATACGAGGATTTTTTTTTTTCTTCGTTACAGAAGCTCCGCAGTGCAACAGAATGACAGCAACAGAACAAAAAACACATAAAAAAAATAAAATAAATAAATATATATATATATATATATATACGAATAAGTAGGTAAGGAATGACAATATACATTCCTCACCTACAGTAGTATTGTATATTGTTATTGAAACTTCATAATGTTTCACTTGATTATAAATTTAGTCAGGAATTATAGTTTAGTTTAGTAAAATGTGTATACGTTATGTGAAAACTAGTACAAGTATATAAATAAATAAAAAGAGACTCATGTTTATGATCTCTGCTGAATAAAGTGCTTCATTCTTTTTTCTGAGGACATCTCAAATCCTGAGGTAATCCTCATCACATCTTCTTGGGCTGAATGATGTCTTATTCCTCTCAGTCTCTCTGCTTTGTTTTCTGTTGAATGGGTGTATTCAATCCGCACGCTTCAGTGAAACATTATAATCTGAATAGGGCACGGAATCGAACCCCGGTTTTCCACGGCATAGATATTGTCCACTATACTCATTAGGAGTTGCAAAATGTAGAAGTATACAGATGCGATGTGCAAATACAGACACATTCTCTATGAAAACACTGCTTAAAGTGCTCAGGACCTAAGACTGGGCCATAGGTTCATCTTTCAATAGGACAAGTATCCTAAGCATGCCAAGACAATGCAAAAGTGTTTTAGAGATTACTATAAATACTGAGTGGCCCAGCCAGAGCCTGGATTTGAGAAAATCTGGAGAAACCTGAAAATGTCTGTCCACTGGCAGCCCCCATCCAACCCGACACAGCTTGAAAGGATATGCAGAGAAAAATGGCAGAAAATCCCCAGATGATTAAAGCTTGTTGAATCATATCCAAAAAAGACTTGAGGCTCTAATCACAGCTAGAGCTGAGTTACAGGTCAGAATACTTATATAATCTAGTTATTTCAGCCTGGTTTCAGAGGGCTTTTGAACACTTTTTTTTAGCTGGCCAGGCTGGGAGATTGCAATTTAGGCATAATTCAGCAACTGATCTTTCTTAGGCACAACAATCTTTTTAAAACAGATGAATGACCAAACTACTGAAAAAATGTCAACTTAATAGCACAAGTCACTAAGGACCAAGTCCGGTCCAATTATGATTTTTATTCATATTATTAGTAGTATATAGCAATATATTATACTGTAATACAACTGCAATGTAAAATAAATGTTAATTAAAAATCTATATTTTAGAATACATATATTATACAGTTTAACAATAAGCAAACTATCTTTTGTTGTCATAATTTCTTCACTTGCTGATTCTTTTTTTTTCATACAGAAACTTGCAGTTTCAATGAAAACATGTGAACAAATGTGTCTCATCGTGAATGTGAAAATAATGCTTAACTGTCCGTGTTGTGTGCAACTGAAGCCTTTCGTAATGTGGTAATGACACAAAGCAATATCATACTTTTGGTTTTAGTTTGTTTGACAGATGCTTTGCCAAATAAATAACTTCAAATACAGTTTATGTTATTAAGATAAGTGTAAAAAAAAAAGTTCTTTATGAAACTGTGTTGGTCGTCAGAGAAGGTAATTTATGGGAAACACTGGATTGCATTTAAACTTAAATGACATGAAGATTGTCAAAAGGTAAGACTATAATAATATTATCGCATATTTGTTGTATATTTGTACATCTCTGACAGAGAATGAAAGAATAAGGAATGAATAGAAAAATATGCCGTTTGATGCTGTGAAAGAGAGAATATAATCGGCAATGACTAGTATTGATGAGTCTTTGTCTTCAAGTCTAAAGGCCCGTTCACACCAATCAAGATAACTAAAGATTGAGATAAAGTTTTATATAGTTTTAAAAATTGTTCTCCGTGTTGAAGAACAGCAGAGTCCGCACTACAGCTATTACAGGAAAGGCGCATAGAAACGATAGTGTTTGTATCATTATCTTTAGAGTTATCTTAGTAGTTATCATCAATTTTTAAGTGTAGACTTAAGTGTAACTCGAGTCCAAGTCACGGTTTCCATCTCTGCTTAATAGTGTTGCTACTTTCAGAAACCAGCTTTATATTTTTGTCTTTATGTTGTAGCCTGAGGAAAGAAAACCAATGTAGAAAATATTAGTCTGTATGGTGGTAAAAGGGCATTTCATATCTTCTGTAAATCTGAACCAATCAAGAGAGCTGAGAGCCTAAAAATGTATACTCATGCCCTCAAAAAGAGGCATGTTCATTCACCACCACTGCCTCCAGATTAGCACCACCAGAGTCTCATCTGCAAACCGTGGGTGTCTGTAAACCGAGAAGGAAGTTGATGTGTCCCAGGGCATTCATGACTCGAGCCAAATCACACAGACCGATGCACACAGACAACAGCGCGACTGCATGTCACAGCATCAGGTCACTCTGAGAATAGCTCTAATCCGAAAAAGGAAGCATGTATCTACACTTACACCTTTCACAATCTTTTTAAAGCGATTCCCATGATGCAAGAGAATGGTGGCTGACTCCCTCCACAAGCCAATCACCGCTCTCTCTTGTTATTTTTGTCATTGTTCTCTGTCTCACTCAATTCATCATCTCACACCACCCTGCAATGTTTTCGGTACATTTTAAGCTACATGCTGGTAAATGAGATCACACTTGCTGTCGTGTGATGTGGCTCTGTTTCGCCACAGCTGTAATTCAGCCGTAGGCCAATGCATTGATCTCCATGAAGTGAAGCATTAGATATACCCCAAATTAAGTATATCTCATGTTTAACCACTACAGAGACATCTGAGCCAGCGGCTAATGTCAAAAGGACTAATTGAGATAAGAGCGTTCTCGGGGGTTCGTCCGGTGATCACTTGGTCCTCACAACTCTGAAAACATTGGAGTAAATTTTCAAATGAAAGCTATATTTAAAAACTTACCTCAAATTTCAGTGTAGAAATACATTCTTACTCTTAAAATGACATTTTGTGACAAAAACACTAGTATTAAAAAAAATATTTTGCCATTGCTGCTCACTGTGGGAAATGCTGAAACCAAGGTACCAACTGCTAAGACACTTGATAAAAAAAAAAAAAAAAATCAATGTGTCAAGACACTCAGTTTAAAAGCTTTTTGATCAATTGACCAAGTGCACAAAGCATAGTTTATTATAAAAGAGCCACTTGTGGCAGCTATCGACCAAATAGAAAAACCTATTAAAATATGCTTGTCAAGAACTACTTTAACATATATTTTAGTACACAAACTAACTATTACTGTTAATTAAAGGCACAATATGTAATTTTTCTGCTTTAGAAATAGCAGAAATCACTATATCTATGTTATATATATTTTTTAGTTGTGAACTTACATCATCCCGACAGTTTCCACGAACTTTCAAATCCAGAGAAAATTATAGTTTAATTAGAAGACACGACACGTTTCTTTATTTTCCATTTCTTTGACCCCTCTAGTTTATCTAACTTCCTGTGGAATCGCCAAATACAAAGGTGAACAGAAGCAAAGACAAGACGAAGAAGAAAAAGTAGTAGCTAGCCTTGATCGAGACTATTATATTTTATATTTATATTGTTTATATTCATATTTAAACCTCAATCAATAATTTAGTTATGGATCATGATTATGCTTTGCCTGCACGTTCTGTGTAGCACAAACGTGCTGGTGAAATGAATGACCCGAGATGGTTTTGGGACAAGAGAAGCAACAAGACACGGGTAAATATTGGAGTTGCATTTCCAAGATAGAGAGAGCTTCGTGACAAGCTGAAACTACAGAGAGATGCAGAACTCGCTTGCATTCTGATAAACAGGTATAAATCCATTCAGCTAACTTTATCTATCTGTATATTTTGTGAAATGATGATGTCTTGTGTAAAACGCAGACGGACTAGCTCTCATGTAAATCTACATTTGTTTTATATCTAGCTGGGTAAAGTAGCTTCAAATGCAGTTCACTAACTTGTTCAATATCATAGTATAAACCTAATCATTATTATTAATGAAAGGCGACCGTGTTTTTTAACATCTATTACTACTAGCTAGATGGAATATTGATTTGATAGGGGTCTCATAATTCATATATCTCTCCGTTCGAAAAGACGTGATTGTCAAAATACTAAGTTAGAATGAGTGAGGAATGTGGGAAGCGACAGAGCGCGTGTTCCAATGAACAACAACTCCCATGAGTCTTACGCTCTTTCCCGACGTCATCAAAGTACGTCTTATGTTATTATTTTGATTGAGTGACCCCTGGTGGCCAAAAACTCCATACTGCACGTTTAAATTACAAATGGTATACAATCTAAAGAATTGGGCCTTTCTGTTCAGTTAACCTTGCTTTTGCAAACAAGTTTGCAACAAATTTTAGAAATGTAAGAAAAAGCATGCAAGTATATAAGATGTAAAAAAAGCTGTAATACCTGACACAGTCCTGACAACCTCTGTGGTGTTTCTCAAGCCAACAAAGGAGAACTGGTAAAGACGCCAGGAGCGGATGTCTCCAACCTCCACCGAGCTGCGCTTCCACTTGTATACAATCTCCTCCTTGGGGTAGCCATCTGCACAAACAAAGAAATGGAGTTGGTCCAAAAAAACAACAAATATCTGCACTAGCGGCTGTTGGAAAGTAATAAAAACATTGCTTTGGATAAAATGCATAAGTGCATACATGTATGTATATGTAAATGTCATTCAGCGAGAGACAATTAATTACCAATAAAAATAATAATAAAAAAATATTTATTTTTATAATTTATATTGAAATCTACAAAAGATACCAAAGATAAATGAGAAAAATGTAATTTATTCAAAGCCTAATATCAATAAACAATTACATGATTTTTCCATCGAATGTATAAGCTTTTGCAAATTGAGATTATGAAATATGTATAGCTATGGTGTTTAAAAATTTTGTATATACATCAAAAACAGCCTTAAATTTTCAATACATTAAAGGATAGTTCACCCAAAAATGAAAGTTTGCTATTAATTTTCTTATCCTTTGACCATCCAGGATGTACATGATTTTTTTCTTCTTCAGTAAAACAGTAAAGTTGAAACCATATTCCTTAGTGATTTATAAAATGCAACTCAGTGGCTTTTGAGAGTAAAACAAGTATATCATGCTACACAAAATTAATCCCCATGGCTTCTGTTGATATATTGAGTTCTTATGAAACTGAACATTATTTACAACATTATTACCTGTAATTCAGAGCCTCAGGCAAACGGAGAAAATTGATTCTTTTCCATTAACTGATTCTTTCAGTTCATTTCAACAAACTAATTCAAATAACTGATTCGTTTACATAATCATGCAATGATGAAACTTATCTGCAATTTTATTTCTTAAAGAACCCAATAATGTTGTTTTACATGTACTGTATTAAGCAAATAAAGTGAATAAACTAGTTTTCATCAGCTCATCTTTTTACATTAACCATGAGAAACCATAAAAATGTTAATTTGTCCTCTTCATTCAAGTGTTGGGTTCACACATGCACATATCAGTGGCTCATCGGTCTTCAGTCCAAACTGAACTGTTTCCTCAGTCAAGAGACTGTTGCATTTCATATTTTTCATAACTCAGTTCATATATATTTTTTTGTTCTACTGCCGCTTCAAACTTTGATGAAACCAGGAAGCAAGGCCTACACTTGCTATGGGCTACAAAACGTTTGGCTCGTGTGTTTGGTTGCTCCGTTACTGATTCTACTCTGTCACTGCTGGGTTTCGTATGACAACAATTAAACTGTGCAACAACACCCTAAGAGCTTAGGACCTGTGCTTCAGTTTACATGAACAAAGTGCCCTAACAAGATGCCTCCATGGTGCATTCTGGACCCCTCATATTGAGTCAAGCTGTACATTTCCCATTTTGTGACAGGCTAAATTGAAGAACTGTGTCAGACTTCTGAAGCACCTCTGCCTGTTTTAACAATGCCCTCGGAGCACTGGACTCTTCCAGCTCATGGCAGGAAATGCATTCCCTGTTGGAGAAAGGAGCTTTTCTTTAACAAGGAAATTAATTTCATGTCATGTGGGCATCAGGATGGACAGCATCTGTCTAGTCTAAAGCTGCTTTCAAACTAGGCATATTTGCTTCAATACAAACCTAAGTGTGATTGTTCCAGGCCACTCCAGAAAAATAGACAACACAATGCAGGTCAATATTAGGGCTGTCAGCATTCTTCAAATCCAATCAAGTACTCGATTTAAAAAAAAAAAAACCTCGATTGCATTTTACTTTTGTCAATTAACCAGCAAACTACTGGAGGTGGTGCATTTCATGCATGAGAATTCATGAAACACATTATTAGACCATTTTCCTGGCTGCATGATATATTAAACCCATTTAAAATCAAAATAAAGCATTATGCCATAGTAAATTCAAAATTGCTATGACGCAATTAAATAAATATATGCAGTGCCAGTTTAATATGTGACCTGCAGTAATAAAGTGGATTTCACATCATCTGAAAGCTAAATAAATAAATAAATGTATGATTTCTTAGGATAGGACAATATTTGACTGAGATAAAACTATTTGAAAATCTGGCATCTGAAGGTGCTAAAAAATCAACTTTAAAGTTGTCCAAATTAAGTTCTTAGCAATGCATATTACTAATCACAAAATACAATTTATAAAAACATATCTTTACGGTAGGAAATTTACAACATATCTTCATGGAACATGATCTTTACTTGATGTCCTAATGATTTTTGGCATAGAAGAAAAATCATTACATTTGACTCATACAGTGAGAATACATTAATATCTCTAATTATGCTAACTGTTAATCAAAATAAGAGTTAATATTAATATTTACACAATATAGTGCTGTCAAACAGTTCATCACGATTAATTGCATACAAAATAAGTTATATATTAAGTATATTTCTTGTGATTATATTAATACACACATATACAATATATATATTTAGAAAATATTTATACGCATTTATATGTCTATATTTATATTCATATAAATCATATTACAAATAGTATAAGTTATAAATTCATATCAATTATATTACAAATACAATGCCAATCCTATTGGTGCACATGGCCCATGACTTCATAGGCGGGGTGCCCGGAAGTATAAAAGGGCATCTGCTAAATAGGTAACCAACTTAACTGTCTGAAGGAGACGTAAATAGGCTGGCCGAATGGATAACCCAAGACGTTCATCTTCTTGGGAACTTCGTACTGCACCACCTAGGGGCCACATTGTGGAATGAAATCCAATCATGCCTCTCTGAGGCGAGTGCCTGTCCACCTTGTGGAAGAGCACCAAGAATGCAACAGGCATACGCCAAGCCTTTCCTTAGAAACCTTACCTAAAATAACCTGGCAGAAATGGGAACACCTCACCCAAGTAAAGAGCACAGCTTACCTTAGGTAGCTATGCTATCAAGCAATACTTGACTGGATACACAAAACCAATGAAGAGGCTCAACTAGAAAGCCTCTAGAGGAGCTCAAGAGATCACCACTTAAATCTCAGGTGATGAGAGTAGCTGCTGAGCTAGAACACAGATATCCTCAGATAGCTATGTTCTTAAATGAAAGTGTGAACTGAAAGTCATGACATTTGCCAAGTGTGGTAACCCATAATCAGAATTGGTGCTCTGCAAGTAACCCATCCAAGTGCACACACACAGCAGTGAGAAGTGAACACACCATGAACACACACCAGGAGCAGTGAACACACACACACTGTGAACACACACCCGGAGCAGTGGGCAGCTATAGATCCAGCGCCGGGGAGCAACTGGGGGTTCAGTGCCTTGCTCAAGAGCACTTCAGTCATGGGTATTGAGGGTGGAAGAGAGCACTGTTCATTCACCCTACCCCACACACACCTGCAAATCCTGCCAGCACCAAGACTCAAAACTGTGACCTTCAGGTAACTAGTCCAAGTCTCTAACCATTAGGCCACAGCTGCCCCATTAAGTGCTAATGACGGCTTGTAGGCCAGAATAACAATCAAGATAGCCTTCCTGCAGAGCTGTCTAGACCACAGAGATTGGGATATCTACTTACAACCCTAGTCGTTGTTTCCACAAAATGCATTAAAATTGTTTAATGCACAGCTAGCCAAGCACGATCCCACTTTGGTAATTTGCCAGCATTGACAAGTTAAAGCTGTTAACGATGTTCGTAGCACAATATTTCACCGAAAAGCTAAAAATTATGATTATTTTTACAGCTCGTTAGTTCTAGCATTCTGCCCACTTTAACATTAATGACCACCACCCAATGGGGTAGTAAATGCATCAAGCATTGCCTGTTTCCCTCACTCTCTCTCTCCTCACAATCACACTGACCTTCATAATGTTGCAGGGTGATTGTGAAGCGAAGACCAATGCCCCATTATAAAAGTGGAAACTGCCAGACAGAACTAAATACCATTGAGTGCAGCAGGGGTATTGGGTAATAACCGCAAGGTGAGGGCATGCACAGGGATGCAGTGTACTGACCCCAAGTGACCATCATGATTCAAGGGGTCAAAACCTCACTTCAGGCGTCTGCTAATTTGGTGGACGAACTGGCATGGGTTTTTGCAATTATTAGGAAACATGAGTGTAAATGCTGCTCAAGGGAAAGAAGAGGCGTGAGGGTGCGGAAGGGGAAGGTAAAAAATGTGGTAAAATAAAAATATATGGTTTTGCAAATATAAATGACCTCACGTGACTCAAAGCATAAATACAAAAGACATCGTGACCCAGATGTTACCACCACAGAGCCTTCAGAAGTGTCATTCATGGCAGCTCGCCATAATCCTATGACAGGATTTTACTGGCCAGGCATTTGCAGTAACGTTCACAGATGGTGTGCAACTTCCCGTGAACACAAAAAACCCCCATTGCCTCTAAAGCACCATTGTGTCCTTTCCCTCGGATTGAGGTCCAATTCAAGTGAATTTGTATGGACTTTATCAAGCCATTAGGACGCTCAGCACAGAGGCATCACTCTGCTAGACTATGCAAGCTGATGCCTAGAAGCAGTAGTGATTTGTACCACTCCAGCAAAAAGTGCAGTGAAGGCTAGGTTTCTGAATATATTTATATAATATCTTTTTATATACATACACAGTGAATATGCCTTTGAATATATCATGCACATGAATATATCATTTCCTTTGTTTTTGTGTGTATATCATTTAGATTATCAAAAAAAAAATGAATAAAAATTTAACACAAAGGCAACATGATTACATACAGACATTTTTTAAGCAATTTCATCACTCATGTGAAAAAGTAATTGCCCCCTGAAACTTACAATCTGGTTGGGCCATCTTTAGCAGCAATAAGTGCAACCGACTGCTTCTGGTCAAGGTCTTTCACAGTGCTTTTCGGACCACTCTTATATCAGAACTGCTTCAGTTCAGCACAATCAGCACACTGAGTGGTTTTTGAGCATGAATTGCCAGTGTAATGTCTTGTCACCACATCCCAATCACTTTGGATCGTTGTCTGGCTTCATAAACCAGATGCCCTGAAGCCTCAACTGAAAGAATGAATCAGTGGTCTTCCATGTTGTCATTGGGTCTTTTGTGACTCTTGGACGAGTCCCCGCTAGTCCGGTTGGACCCCATTATAAATGCAGTTTCATCTATTTGGGAATTAGTAACTACAGGGGACATTTCACAAAGGCCCAGCTGATATCAAATAACTTTTTTTGGCTTCAATAATAATAATAATAATAATAATAATAATAATAAAAAAAAAACAGTATGTATTTGTATTTTGTGTTTACTAAGGTTGCCTTTGTTTTATGTTAGATTTTTTTTTTTCTATTTCTAAAACAAGTTAGTATAGAGGAGTACACAAAAACATAAGAAATCAGGACAAACACTTTTTCACAACACACACACACACACACACACTTGTTGGGTTTCCATGTTTTATGGCTTCAAGACATTGATATCTTAAGTCCTTTTCCACAAACTCACTGTCAGTCCATGTGGGTTGAGAAAGAAGTGTGGTTTTCAAAGCACGAGGAGACACAAGCTCACTAGCTTCTTCCCACAGATAATCTACAACAATTTGCAAACTCTCATAAAATAACACAAAACCACTATGTTTTTTCATTTCTTTTGAAACTACAGATGATGCTATCCCATTAGACTGTCCATGGTACATCTGCTGCTTCATTATTACCATCATAAACCATTTCCCCCACATCTTCTCCAGAAGTCAAAGGACAGGAAGAATTCCATGGGGGTGGTTTCTTCCCGGCACAGCTTGCTCGTGTGAGCATGTGAAGAAACGTCTCTCCACATTTGGCCACATTTTCACTCTCCTCATTATCCGTCCTTAATATTTCAGGACGAAAATAGAAGTGCAATGTCTGTATTAGCATCCTAAAAATGGTTTCTATGCTCTCAGCTGCATCTGAGTGCGGAAGCAGACATGAGGTGTAGAAAACTGTTGAGGAAAAGCAATAAAGAATGGAAGAGATGTGGATGGATTTGCATGTAGGGCGTATGGCCAGACTTACAGCTTGAGAACTCCAGGGGACATGAATGTTCATCCATCGGAAAGTTATTCAGTTTAAGCTGGCACTCTGCATCAATGGTCAACCTACAGACAGAAATGTCCTTAATTACATTCCTTTTTAAAAGCCATTTCATTAGCACACCCCTCATTTATATGGAAGGTGCTAGAATTCGCTGATGTACATACAGCAGCACAATAATGAAACGACTGACAAATCAAGTGCTATAAACAGCAGTCATGCATCATAATTGTTATAACTGGATGAATTCTTCCTAAAAGCAAATAATACTAGAGTTGCATGGTGAATCAATTAAACAGTTAACAATACTAACGATTAAATGGACTTGCTCTCTGGTGACATTTCATCAGTAACAAACAAACATAAATAAATAATGTGGTAGTAAACAACATCTTTAAGACTTGAAACTTTGGGCACTTGCATTCATAATACTGTAAAATTTGAGTCCTGAAGCATTGTCATTGTATGTATAGTATAATATGTATATTTATCACCCCCAAAATGAAAGTTTTTGTTTACATTATATATGTATGTGTATTGTGTATATTTATTATGTATATATAAATAAACACAGATACAGTATATATTTTACAAATATTTACGTTTATACATTTATATATTCATATTCCTTTTTTATATTATATATTTTTATATTATCAACATTTTTCCTAAATATATGCGTGCATGTGTTTGTATTTACCGTACATGTACATAATAAATATACGCAGTATACACATATACTATGTAAACAAATACCTTTATTTTGGATGCGATTAATCGCTATTAATCATTTTACAGCATTAATATTTATACATATACAGTATTTTAGGACTAGTTTCCTTTTGGTTCCACTTTTACTGTATTTTTTTCTTTATTTCACAGGCTTCTTTTTGTCTTTAACTGGTCAGCACTTTAACAACAAACTATTGAAATGTTAAATTTGAGTTGTTTTTCAGTCTTAAAAAAACAGTGATTTAGAATCACAGTATAATGTTGATTTTGTGACACTACTGCTGTGGTTGTTGTTGTTGTTGTTAACATCACAGTTTATTATTTTTGTTAATTTCAATGATCATTCAAAATCAACAAGAATCTAGAATTAACATCAGCAAGTATTAAAAACGTAACACTGTTTTAACATTACCTGAGAGAGCAGAACTGATATTCAACCAACATTGCTTTGTAACTAATTCAGTGCAATTTGCCTTCAGCGATGACTTTGCATTGCTTCAGTGCTTGCTATCTGGGTACGCTCAGTTAATGCATGATAATTCACAATTAAAAATTGCATGTACCTTAAAGTGTACAGTATACGCCCGTCGTTCCATATCCGAAGCATGCGATTAGGTGTGGTGATCCAGTGGGCATCTGCCTTCTTAGAGTTGCGGAAAAACGTGTCAGGGATCCAGATTTTTCCCACCATGTTGCTGTTGAGACGCAGGACCTTCATGGTGCTGTTGAACTTTAACCGCCTGTCATACCACGTCTGGGCGAAGAAGATGTCAATCGTGTACTCCTAAGGAATCAGAAAGGGCAGACCTTTCAGATATTTGTGTGAAAACCAGTGCTTGAATGCATAGCCCTTAGTCCCAATGAGAATAAGCGTTCAACTTTACGAAGAGAAGGGAATTGGATCAACTCCTTTTCGTACAGATGCATACCATACAGGAAAAAATGTTTTATTTTGTGTTTGGTTTTGTTTGTGCATGGCAGTCGTCCGTGAGGGGCTGTCGTGCTGTTTTGTTTTTATTTTGTCATTAAATCTTGATTTGATTGTCCGCCAGTTCCTGCCTCCTTCTTCCAGAGATTATGAAGTTTGTATATTATTACAACTGTATAGTCATATGTTTCAGTTGATATCTGTTAATTATTTGTTCATTTGTATGTGTGTAGTTTCCTTAGGGTCACTTTGTTCTTTAATTATCTTCTTATTTAAAAAAAAAAAAAAAAAGCTGCAATTAGATAGTCGCCTCAGTCCTGGGACTGACAGAGAATACTGAACAGTATTCACTCCTTTAATTGGATATCTCCCAGAATGACCTTTGTTTGGACATTCAATATTCATTTACTGCAGATATTCTCAATGAGTATGTATAGAAGCCCGTTTCAATAACTGAATATATAAAAAAACGGTCATTGGTCAAAAATCGAATCTGTTTTGCACAATTCTGGCTTGCAATTTAAAGTTCTAAAGTCAGGATTGCGTGATATGAACTTGCAATTCTGGGAAATAAAGTCAGAATTGTGAGATAATTTTTAAGAAAATAGTATTTTTTTTCTCTCTCTCTCAGAACTGGACTTTATAACTCACATTTGCAGGTTCATATCTCAAAATTCTGAGAAAAGTCAGAATTGACTCCGAACCTTCTTTCGTGCAATTACGAGTTCATATCTGACATTTACATATTCATAACTCACAACTGTGAATTTATATCACACAATTAAAAAAAAGTATGTGAGCATGCAAGCATTCATAAACATCCAAAAAATAGACAAAAAATAAAATAAAATTGGCTACAAAAAAAAAAAAAAAAATAGACTGGATTGCAATTTGTAATATCACTCTGAGATACAGTATGTGTAAGAATTTCAGCTTCACAGGTTTTTTAGTTTCTAATGTTAATAACATTTGTGTATAAAAAATATACTGATACATTATAAAATAAAAATGCATTTCCTGAAAGAAACACTTTATACTTTTACATTCATAAAAATGTGTTAGAGGATATCTCTTACCATGTTGATGGCATTTACTGGACCAATACTGTTGACAAACATGTCAGTCTGGATCACGGTTGGTTTGACTGTAGACAGCAGAGGAGAGAAAATGTACAGTTAGTTCAGTTAGTTCAGAGTAAATTTGACAAGGTTTATTAAGGTAATAACAATGGAGTAAGTTTTTTGTTTTTTTTTTTAACAAAAAACAATCAGAGCACATGAAAAAAAGCCAGATGTACATATTATTTGACACTCTTGTTAAAGTAAATGATAACATACTGTCATTATATACCGACTTCAAAGGATATTCATTAAATCATTAGTTGTGTTATATCACTATTTGTGTTCTGCAGAAGAAATGAAGTTATAAGTACAACATAACACTGAGTAAATTATGACAAACTTAGATTTAATGAGATTTTATGGTAATCTATGTACGTTTCTAGAAGTTTCTAGAAAATGTTTGTCAACACTAAATCTGTAGATGTATAATTTCAAACCAGCTTCTCTTTAGAAAATGTTTTGCTTGATATTTTAATGACGTGCCATTAATTGATCTATGCAATATAATGTAATAGTTTGTGGTCACTGCATAGCCAAATTTGATGTACGATTAATTTGTGATTTATTAGATTCATCTTTTTTTATTGCTTGACAACTCTAGAATAAACTTTAGAATTAGAGAATACACACTTATTTTTTTGTATTTTCACATGCGATTTAGTGATGCATAGTCGATATAAAAAATTGGATGACGAGTAATTTCTTACTGCTAAATTCAGAAAAAACAGAGGTGTTAATCATAGGGCCTAAAAACTCTGCTTGTAATAACCTAGAACACTGTCTAAGACTTGATGGTTGCTCTGTCAATTCTTCGTCATCGGTTAGGAACCTAGGTGTGCTACTTGATCGCTATCTTTCCTTAGAAAGCCACGTTTCTAGCATTTGTAAAACTGCATTTTTCCATCTCAAAAATATATCTAAATTACGGCCTATGCTCTCAATGTCAAATGCAGAAATGTTAATCCATGCATTTATGACTTCAAGGTTAGACTATTGTAATGCTTTATTGGGTGGTTGTTCTGCACGCTTGGTAAACAAACTACAGCTAGTCCAAAATGCAGCAGCAAGAGTTCTTACTAGAACCAGGAAGTATGACCATATTAGCCCGGTCCTGTCCACACTGCACTGGCTCCCTATCAAACATCGTATAGATTTTAAAATATTGCTTATTACTTATAAAGCCCTGAATGGTTTAGCACCTCAGTATTTGAATGAGCTCCTTTTACATTATACTCCTCTACGTCCGCTACGTTCTCAAAACTCAGGCAATTTGATAATACCTAGAATATCAAAATCAACTGCGGGCGGCAGATCCTTTTCCTATTTGGCTCCTAAACTCTGGAATAACCTACCTAACATTGTTCGGGAGGCAGACACACTCTTGCAGTTTAAATCTAGATTAAAGACTCATCTCTTTAACCTGGCATACACATAACATACTAATATGCTTTTAATATCCAAATCCGTTAAAGGATTTTTAGGCTGCATTAATTAGGTAAACTGGAACCGGAACACTTCACATAACACCGTACTTTCTACATCATTAGAAGAATGGCATCTACGCTAATATTTGTCTGTTTCTCTCTTGTTCCGAGGTCACCGTGGCCACCAGATCCAGTCTGTGTCCAGATCAGAGGGTCACTGCAGTCACCCGGATCCAGTACATATCCAGACCAGATGGTGGATCAGCACCTAGAAAGGACCTCTACTGCCCTGAAAGACAGCGGAGACCAGGACAACTAGAGCCCAGATACAGATCCCCTGTAAAGACCTTGTCTCAGAGGAGCACCAGGACAAGACCACAGGAAACAGATGATTCTTCTGCACAATCTGACTTTGCTGCAGACTGGAATTGAACTACTGGTTTCGTCTGGTCAGAGGAGAACTGGCCCCCCAACTGAGCCTGGTTTCTCCCAAGGTTTTTTTCTCCATTCTGTCACCGATGGAGTTTCGGTTCCTTGCCGCTGTCGCCTCTGGCTTGCTTAGTTGGGGTCACTTCATCTACAGCGATATCATTGACTTGATTGCAAATTAAAACAGACACTATTTCAACTGAACAGAGATTACATAACTGAATTCAATGATGAACTGCCTTTAACTATCATTTTGCATTATTGAGACACTGTTTTCCAAATGAATGTTGTTCAGTGCTTTGGCGCAATGTATCTTGTTTAAAGCACTATATAAATAAAGGTGATTGATTGATTGATGTAGCGTGGAAATGTGAGACTGAGCTTGAAAGTGTGTACAAATCACAGAGGCATCATTTAGTATTTGACAAATCTGAGACAGTTCTCTGTATTCTATACAAAAGCACTGATTTTGGTAAATTGGCAAAAGTAATTTTCACAAAAAGCTAAAATTTATATTTTATAAAATTTTGCACCAATTTAAGAAGCCTCAAACACACAATTATTTATTTATGTATTTATTTATTAATAATATATGCAAAAACTCCACTGAGGCTATTTGGCCACTATTCATTTTCTGTCTCCATTAATCGACTAACATAATTATCTAAAGTACACTTTTTTATATTTTGGACTGCATTCAAAAACATGAGAGGTCACAAACCCCTGTGTTAAATGATGAAGTGCAGAAGAGATCAGGAGTTTGTGTAATCACATCTCATCTAGGCTTTCTGTAACAGTATATCTTTGCCTGTCTATTATTCTGAGTGCAATGCATGCTGAGTTCAGTACATAAAGTAATTACATTCCTTTCATGCTGAAAATGTAAACTGCAGAAAGCTGTGCACTCAAATCTCATCTCATGTGGTCCTGGAACGATAACTTTTTTTCTCCAATGTGTGTTTTTGGCCCAAAGATGCAGGCATCATTTTCTCTTTTACCATGCAAACTACATAAAGTTTGCTGATGGTTAGATGTTTTCGGCTTATAAAACTTTGTCTAAAAGTTTTAATTTTGAAGATTTTATGGTCAGACAGACATAGAGTAAGTAAGATGAAGACCGGAAAATCAATAAACACTATGAACACCACATTAAACCACTTTAGAGCCCATTAAACGTCAACCGACCCTTCGGAAACCATATCAAACCAGTTCAGACCCAAATAAACCCCTTCAAACCCATTAGACATCATAAGAGCACAAAAAAAGCTCAAAAGACCACATCTAGGCAGTACTTTCATGTTTCTATAGTTAAGATTTACTGTAGCTAGCGTTGATAACATATTTCAGAATGTTTGGTGCTTGCCCCCAATACAACTGCTTGCAACTCTTGTTTTTATTAGGGGCCAAGCACTGAAAGGACTGTAATTATTATTCCTCCCCAAATGTTGCCTATGGCAGCCCTATGAACCATAGGAAGGAGAATGATGAAATTTGGCACACTTAAAGGGAAGGCCCTCAATAGAAATATAATTAATTTTGGTGTCTCTAGGGCCAACTCTATTGTGCCACCGCAAGTTTAAGAATTCTTAACTTTTCGAACCCTTTGTCCTAGAAACAAACTAAGATCTTAATTTATGTCATGCATATCAAAGTCAGTATGTTACATTGAGGCCCCATTCATTGCAGTTGCTGCCGTTTTGAAATGCACTGTATTCCATTTATTTTTTACTCCTCCTTCAAATTTTGGCCGATGATTAGCATTTGGCTCAGATGATTACTGGAACTACCTGCACAGAAATGACTGAAGCTTAGCTTGAATGTTTAATAAATACTGTAATAATAATGATAATAATAATATTCTATTTATGTAGAGCATTTCAAAACCCAAGGACACATTACATTAAGTTGATAGACAACATGAACACAAATACAGTACATGTAAAATGTCACATGATCAACCAAATAAAGCAGACAGGGAATATTTTATGTTCTAGATCTAGATAATTAATACACGCAAGATTAAGGGCTTTTTTATGTAGGCCATTTAACAAAGAGTTACAATAGTACAGGCGTTGAGTTATCAAACCATGAATAAAAGTTTCAGCATCTTTAAAATTCAGGGATTGTCATAAACGGAAATTATTGCGAAGTTGTTAAAAACAGGACTTGGCAAGCTGGATGATATCGGGTTCAAAGCATTGTGCAGAAACAAATAGTACACCAAGATTACGCACAGTAGGGGAAGGATGTACTATAACTCTGTTGATATTAATAGAAAAATCAAGATGAAAGAAGACAAAGCCAACTAACAGAATCTCTGTTTTTTCAGTATTCAATTTTAAGAAATTCTGAGCCATCCATATTTTAAGATCATATAGGCAAGATGTTAAAGAACTAGAAGAAAAGACATTTGAGTTGTGCAGAAAAATGTATTTGCGTATTGATGGCGCTTGATGATCTGACCCAGGGAAAGCATGTAGATTAAAAACAGAAGTGGACCAAGAACAGATCCTTGAGGCACTCCACGGGAAGAAGTGACGGATCGAGACTTGTGCGTATAAATGCTAATATACTGTTGCCTGTCTGAGAGATATGAGCTTAGCCAATGCAGGACAGTTTCTGTAGTGCCAACTGCAGACAAACGAGACAGGAGTATAGAATGGCAAACATTATCAAAAGCTGTGCTCAGGTCCAAGAGGACTAGAAGACTGATGACACCAGAATCAGATGCAAGGAGAAGGTCATTCACTACTCTTAGAAGTGCAGTCTCTGTACTGTGGAGAGGAAGAAATACAGACTAACAAAAGGATCATGCAAATTGTTTCTGTCCTTTTGAGACTGTAGTTGTGTGGCGACTACTTTTTCTAAGAACTTAAACAAAAATGGAAGATTGGACATTGGTCTAAAATTACCCAGGACAGTTTCGGCAAAGCCAGGTTTTTTTTTTTTTTATACTGATGTGATCATGGCTACTTTCAGTCCAGGAAGTTCATAACCAGTTATAAGGGATCTATTCATTGTGTTAGTGATAGGTATAATGAGGCAGGGCAAAACATTTTGTGTATAAAAAATCAGGACGTTTTCACAGAGGTCAGAAGATCCATTATGAAATGGAGATTGTGGTTTGATAAGTTTGTTGAGCTCATAAAATAGGGTTCTGGGTTTATACCTTGCTTTTTTAATTGACTGAAGGTTCTTACAAGTTTAGTTAGTAGATTTCAGAGGATATCACAAATGAACATCTTCATAAAGAAATAATTTTGTGACAAGAAGTAGATTTGTTTTTTTGGAAAGTGATTTTGAAAATTAAAATAGTATACCAAACACAGCTCAAACACAAGTGCGCTTAAATAAAACCCCAGCTGAAAGAGTAAATCAGAAAGATGCAGTATTCCCACAAAACACGTGGTATGATTCGACAGTCAGACAAACACAATGAATCACGGTTTGGAATTGAGAGGGTGTTTGCTGTGTTATTAAAGCTATTAAATCAAAATGTAAAGAGGTTCAGTATTCTTGGACATTAAACATGCATTTGAGTCAGTTATTAAACAAAATGACACACTTGCTGAACTACCTTCAGTAGCTCAGATCTGAATGTAAAAAAAGAAACAGAATCTACCTCCGATGTCTGGCCTCAGCTTGTTATCGTAGCCATCTAGTAAGCTGTTCAAAATATGTGTGACGTCGCTCTCGTACACTTTGGGGGTCAGAACCCACGTTTTGTTTGTCACTTCATCATCATCACTTTCCAGCTGGACAGAGCTAAAGGGAAACAAAAACAAAACAACATTAAAAAAGGTGAATCAAACTTGCTAATTTGTCAATCTTTTAAATGTCTTACATTTTCGTAAATGCACATTTATTTCTGTTGTCTCTAGAGTGTAAGCTCATGTTGACTGGATTGACAACATAATATACGTCCATCTGATATGGTTTGGCTCTTATCCATGTTACTGTTAACAAGCTGTCAAGCGAGTATACTGTAATGTATGGTAATGAAAAATGTCTTCCACATGAAAATGTTAGCAATGTTCATCAAAACAGAGAAATAAATTACACACAAACACAAGGTGTCTAAAATAACAATTATAAATGACAAAAAATGAAAAGCAATGCTTCTCCTGGGCTTTAATTGGACATGTGACCATGAAACCCAACAAAGTTCTTTAAAAGGCCATTTAACTAGATCCATAAAAAAAGAGCGTCATCTAGAGGAGGACAAAGATAACGCCTTTGCAGAGTGTGGGTGTGATGGAGGAGGCTGGAGACAGACAGACGTACAATAATAGTGTTGCGTTAGAAGTGGAAATGTGCTCTCGCTCCGTCTTTCTGCCTGGTAGTGATCCCAGAATCAGATTGTGAGGGGAAGGTGCGACAAACACAAGCCTCTGTCTTGCATTTACAGCATTATCTCATGTGTTCTATGAGAATAGGCTATAATCATTTTAATCACAGTTTATGTGTTTCATAAACTACCTGCTTGGGTTAAGAGTAGAGTTTATGTTTGCATAGAAGTGCACAGCTGCTATCTATCTATCTATCTATCTATCTATCTATCTATCTATCTATCTATCTATCTATCTATCTATCTATATATCTATCTATCTATCTATCCTATGTAATTGATTGAATTATTAAAGTATACCAGATCCTTCTCAAATGAATGCTGAGGACCTTGGCAAAGCAATCAGACAATGGATGGTGTGAGGCAGTAACCATGGAGTCAGTAGAAGACAGAAAGCACATCTCTGAGAGAAACATGACAGAGCTGTGCTGCTCTGACGAAACATTTCAGAAAGGCCAGACTGTAACATTCTCAAGACACTTCACTGTACATTAATATGGGGACCCTAGTGAAAAAAAAAAAAAAAAAAATCTGTATTTGAAATACATTTATTTCATGCTAAGTATACAAATACATTTACATATTTATGTACTGGATAAAGTATGAATAAAGTACTGGTATACTTCAAGTCTGCTAAACTGAAACAAATAATTTTGTGCTTAATGCACTTTAATGGTGAGAAAGTAGTGCTAAAGTCCAACTAAAGATATACCGACGTGTATTTGATTATGCTACAGTATGTTTCAGGTACAAATTAAATATCTTGCATTTAAAGGCTGGTATTATTCAAAGATCATACAGTCTTCAACAGTGACATTAAAACAAATTTTTTAGGCTTAATATTAAGAAATGTGCATTGTGCAAAAATGGTACTCCTAATAAAGTGTAATTAAGTTTTGTATATCAAGAAATCTTGAGTAATATGTGACCCTGGACAACAAAACCAGTCTTGATTCTCTGGGGTATATTTGTAGCAATGAGCAATAGATTGTGGGTTTAATTGGACTGCCTTAAAAAGAAATGACAAGAGAACTTATGCCTTTCAATTAATCACTGGTCACAACAATTATCATAACAACTATTAATTGCCTGCAATAATAGTGATAACAGCATATTAGTGACAGGCCTAATATCGATGAAGTTATTATATTTCACACATTTTCCCAGCAGTTTAATTGTTGCATCTATAATGTGAAACTTAATATCACAGAGAGCTGGAGAGCACTGGAGCTGCTCTTCTACTGAGAACACTACACATGAAGAGTTTAGAATACAATATATTATACTTCACATATTAACAGTACATTTCAGAGGCTTGTTCCAGAAATTGTCATATTAAAAATAAAAGCCATAAATATAGCCTCAAATGGTGATTTTCAAAGGGCAAGGACCAGTGACTCAAGTAGATGACACAGTGATACAATAGTCATGCAAAAACAATAACAACATAAAAGATACAAACAACAACAATTAAACATTATAGAAGTACTGTAGTTTGCATTATTGCAGGAGATACAAATAATACTGAATTGTTTTCAGTAGCACAGCTATCCATCTTCTATTTTCCACATAAAATGGCTGTAAATTGAATGTGCATGGCATCAAGTGTCATCTGCTTCCGGCTGTGCAATATTGCACACCAGTGTTTCATACCATATTATATTTAAAGCATTGTCTTAATTATAAACACACTGGTGTGAAGTATAACTGTTTTACCTTTTACTGCACTTTGTTATTCTTCTCATTATTACTCTATGGCGGCTCTCTCTCTCTCTCTCTCTCTCTCTCTCTCTCTCTCTGTATATATAAATACACTACATGTCAATATACTGAACTATTTATGGAGATTTTAACCTGAGACCTAAGAGGATTTCCTATCATGTGCTTTCCTCTGGACAGCATTAGTTTTACAGCTGATCTTTTAGAAATTGCTGTTATTCCCAGGAGCATCAGGGTAATTCCTGAAATTCAGCCGGGATTTCTAACAATCTCACCAAGCTCTGTGACTGTTTCTGATGTACAGATGGTTTTAGGGAAGAAACGGAATAATAATAACTAGAAAAATATGAAAAGAAAGTCAGAAGAACTATGTTCACAGCTTGAAGCATTAATAAACCCTCATGCCTGGATTGGAAAATAAGATTTTTAATTAGTCTTAAATTAAAAATTCCTGCAGTGTACTTGAGATGTAGGTCTTCATCAACCCCCTAAGAACACAACCAGTGACAGTCAAATGACAAATTAATTACTAGAAGTAAAATCTTAAGATGTTTAATGAGGAAGCCTACCACACCATCATTTATTCAGAATCAGTGTTGGGGAAAGATACTTTTAACAGTAATGCACCACAATATTGCATTACTTCTTAAAACAGTAACTAATTGTGTTACTTTTGAATTTTTCTCATCTGACTGGTCTTGCTTGTTCTTTTTTAATATAGAAATTTATATTTTTGGCAAATGTGAAAGCCCTTTCAGACCAAATGTGAAATCAATAAGCCTCAGGCTGAAGGAAATGTAAATTCACATCTGTACATTAGAGGACGCAGGAAAAGAAAGATGAACAATAATAACAATAACAATTTCCGATACATGCTTGAGGTATTCAGCCAATCACAATGCACTGAATAGCTGGCCAATCAGAGCACACCTTGCTTTTCAGAAAGATGAACTTTGTAAAATAATGTGTTTTTTTTAACCTAAACCACATAAACACATTGCATTACACCAAATATATAACATACTGTTATTTTTAGCAACGTCATATGACCCCTTTAAACTCAAAATGATCTTTATTTAATATCAATGGTTTAGCATGCTAAAAATGTTAACTCTGCAGAGTTAACCAAACCTTTCTTAAAGACAGACTAAGGTCTTTGCCGATCAGCTCGCCTACATATACCTGGTTTAATATTTTTTGAAGGATGCAGAAGGTCCTAAAAAGCCTTAATTTTCTTCATGCAAAGTATAATGGTACAATATAATGGTATTCAATGATATGCTCTGAAAATGTTTCAATTTTTGCAATGTGTGAAGAAATAACTTGGCTCAAATGGCTTCTGTGTGGTCATGAGAGCCATTGCATCAGAGTTTCATTTCGTCCTTATTGAGTATAATGAAATAACCAACCTGCGATTCAACAATCAGCCCATGCAGCGATGCAGGAACACGCTCACCGTAACCCTTTCATGATGCTTCTCAGTATAAGATAGCTCATAATGGAAAGGAGATGATATTTCCCATGATGGGACGCTGATGCCAGTTTTGTTTATTGGGCGCAGCTCCTCCACTGAATTACATCATTTGGTGCATGTAGCCCACAGAGGAAATCAGATGTGTCCTGAAGACCAGGCGCTATTAACAATTCAACAGCTGACCTGTAATGGCCTTCAGTTCCCTTATTAGATGACCTTTAAACAGTCTGGATATTGACAGGTCTTAAAGCTTAATCCTAACTAAATAAGATCGGTCCAATTCGATGTCCAATTCTCTAACTAGACCTTTTCCTCAATAAACTCCTAATTTGCTGGTTATTTGCTTAATATTTAGCAAGGTAGTTGTTAAGTTTATGTATGGTATAGGATTAAGAGATCAAATATGCAGAATAAGGCATTAATATGTGCTTTATAAGTAGTAATAAACAGCCAATCTGCTAGTGATGTGCATGCTAGATAATAGTTTGAATTGGTCCTTAAAATGATGTGTTACCATAAGATCCATTTGGAGTTTAAATAGGGTCAGTTTTAATATTAAAAAATAATTATTTGAAAAAAAAAAAAAAAAAAAAAAAAAAAAAACATTATTGCAGCTTTTGTTGAGTGGTTTCACTTCAGGCCTGTTTATTTTGCTTTTTTAACTACAATATGCATTATTATATATTTTGGGCTGCAACTCACCGAGAACCACTGATTTATGAAACTGGACCAACATTGACTTTTTTTAATCTTTTTTTTTTAGTACATCTTAGTATCTTTTAATACTGCCCTTTTCATTTTGTTTTAAGCAAGGAAATCAAAGACATATCACATATTTCTGTTTATGCATCAGTAATAAACGTGCTTTTACTGTGTTCTGGACACTTGGGAAGATGAGACTCACTTCTGAATATCATAACGTACGTCTGCGACACATCGGATGCATTTGGGAGTCAACTTTCAAACATGTGAGCTTAGGTTCAGAACATCTTCCGTGATAAGGTTGAGGTGTTACCACAGGCCTTGCTCTTAAACCAGCATGAGAGATATCAAAGGTAGCAGCAAGCTTTCATCTCAACACTAGTCGGTGTATATTAGTCCCTGTGGTGCGACTCCAGATGAAAATGCCATGTAGTCTTTGGGTGCCGCCGACACGTGCCACATCGACAGCCATCTGATGAGCTTTTGATCCCTGTGAATCTGACACCTACCTGCTATTCCTTATTGGTCAGAGAAATATACTCTTATATCTTTCAAACAGCCTAATCAACAAAGTAATTTAGGTGCAAAATAGTAGAACACCTATAATCTTGAGAAGATTAGAGCAATAACCCTGAGTGTCAGTATTAGCAGCTCTGTCAATGCAATTCCTTCAGCAAGTCACTGTTAATCAATCAATGATTTCTGCACGGTTAAATACAATTTATGCTCCTAGGTTTGCACAGCTCCTGTATTGACAGTCTGAACCCCTCAATAACTGCACACAAGGTCTAGCTGTCCTTTCCCAATCAATTATCGCTAGCCTATCTCAAATACAGGTGCCTTTCTGGACGGATGCCCTGTGTGAAACTGGCTGGGAAGTACTGTACGATAAAAACATTTTATGACATTGATAGCATTATCCTGACAATGGAAAGCAAGTATTATATTACAAAGTACTGGAACAAAAGCAGGCTTTTACTATAATTACAATAGATGCCTTTGCCAGTAATCTCCTCGGACGTAGAAAGCCCATGTGACTGATGCAACTAAAAGCTAAAGGTGACAAAATGCACAAAGTTTTCATTTAAATGTGTATGCTTAGAATCCCACCTTGGTCAAAATACCCCCAAAACTAAAAACAAGCACCAGCAGTGCTTTGTGATCAGAAGATTCATTAGTACGTGTGCATATCAAAATAATAGCTTCATTTCAAAATGATTATTAGTTTTACTTTGCACACAGAGCAATGGGATCTCAAGGAAACACACGTAAAGTAAAGCCATCTCAACAAAACATAACGCATAAAACCTCCTTTATTTCAGTACTTTAATATCATTATTTTCTTCTAGTGCTTGTGTGACTTGTCCACGCTCAGACTGTGTAGTTACAGGCCAGAATTATCCCTGATTCTTCATCAGCAGGTGGAGAGGAGGAGTCAATCCCTGACTTAAATCTTCTCAAACAAGCGTCTTGACTGAAATGGCGTCACGTACACAGCAAAGCTTTGAACTTTAGCCTTTGACTAAATAAAAGCATGCTTTCACATCTATCCTGATTCTGTCCTGAATTCGGTTTAATGGCTGTTTGAATCAAGACACACCTCCCGACCGAACACGGTCACTGAATGACTAGTATTAGTTATATAATTATTACTATTATTATAATTATTATCACACGGACTACTCGATAGATTAACACATCTCTGCCTCATTTAGTGATTTTCTGGAGCTTATTTATAAAGGGGTTCGCCACCAGCAACGTAAAAAAAAAAAAAAAAAAAAAAAAAAAAAATATCGACAGATATTAATCAAATTTCATCTTCATAATGTCACAATAGGCGATCTGAAAACATGCATGCACTCCTAGACTCCAAGGAGGACAGATTAGAGGAATGCATGTGAAATAGAGCAGCACCAATCACCGCACACACATAAGGTTCAGCACGTTAACATGATAAATTCGTCTGATATTCTTACCTCAGAGGAAGATGGGCGATAAGAAGAGCCCACAGACAGAGCTTGAGCGAGATCGCGGGGATCATCATCGCATTCAAGCATATAGAGGAACGATGAGAAGAAGAAGCCATGATCACCATCTTGCTCTCTCTCTCTCTCTCTCTCTCTTCACGCAGACGGACGCGTCCCCTTTATTTACTGCCTTTCTTCGCTGTGACACATAGCAGATCGCGTTGCCTTTCGCGAGCTCCTTCTCTACTGAAATATTACTGGCAGCTATCTGAAAAAAAAAGCAAGACCGGCTCTGGAACAACTGCTAAATGTTTGAATGCAGATGAAGAGTGTGAAAGCGGATCTGATGCACGTCGCTGCAGCAATACAACACATGCGTGGTAGAGATGCAACCCAAGCTCACATGCTTCTATTATCACAAGCTCTCCATTATATACAGATACTATTATAACTAACACGCAAACAACGTCTTACACAAAGCATCAACTCATGCATATCAAGGAGTCTTATTTATTATTATTTATTTTTGCTGGTAATAGTTTTATTATTATTAATTTTAAACACAATGATATTTATTAAAAGGGAACAAACAACCCGAGCGACTAGAATGTGCGTGTTTTATCGCGGTATTTTAGTGTCGTCGAACGCGACTTATTCAATCAGAATTGATGAGATACTGTTTCATGTAGGCTATTTTGTTAACGTATTGGGGCATTTATTAATGTTAGAATTAAAATACGCTGTTCTCTGACTAAGAGGCTGGCTCTCTGCATTTGTACCTTGAATGTTTTGCTCATATGTTGATGCATTTTTTTTTTTTTTTTTTAATTATTAGTTTTTATTGCATTTCATTTTCTTTCTAGCTTCTTGTAAATGGATGTGGAGATTATATATATATATATATATATATATATATATATATATATATATATATATATATAGAGAGAGAGAGAGAGAGAGAGAGAGAGAGAGAGAGAGAGAGAGAGAGAGAGACTGTAATGGTGTGAGCACAGGAAGCTGTCATTCCTCACAGCATGAGGAAAGAGAAGAGCATGGTAATTCCACGTGACATCGGCGGCCAATCGCTGCGTACGGTTTACAGATATCACATATGAGTCTAAACTGAGCTAGAGTGACATAATTTTAATGACAACAGCTATTTATAAGAAGAAACTCAGTTTCAGCACCATGTACACATCTAGTAAGCATCTAGTGGAGGGGATTGTATTCTAGCACCATGGACAGCTCCTCGACTGTCTCCACTGTGACATCTCTGGGCAAACTAAAGGAAGAATAAAAAAACACTTGACACTATATTTAGGGTGGCACAATATCTATTAATCTATGCATGCATGTGTTTGTTTATTATTAATTCACCACTGTTTTGCAACCCTCCTAAAAATAAAGAGATAAATTGGTCAAATGATTACATTATAGTTAACTTATCCTCTAGCGATGGAGAAAACATTAGAATATCCCTTATATAACATAATGTGTCTAATGAATTAGCTAATGTTTTTAAGTGAGACATTGTGGTTGAATGGTCCATCCACTTCTTTTAGCCACTGGGAAGGAAGAAAATAGAAAACAGATTATAATTCACGCTCCTGGCCTGTTCTACTTTCCACTGATGTCAGCTTATGAACGCTCAGTATTAGTGCTGAACGCAGAAGTTAGCCGCGGGACGTGTCGTGCCTGTGGTCATGCTTGGTTAGCACATGCATTCATTTCCCTCTAATCTGTTAGATTATCAAAAATCATTTAAATCAAATGCATGTCGCCATCTCCTGCCCAAATTTACTAAGCTGTTGGTGAGACCGTTACTTGCATATTAAAATGTTGAACTTTTCTGTGTATTCATATAATCATGTATCTCGCTTTTAGTTTCAAAGGAGAGGTAAAAGGGAAAGTTTGCACAAAACTGTTTAAATAAAATAGAAAGAGAAAGAGAAGCGTACTAAAACATGATGTACTATGACATACACATCCCAACTGAAGAAATAAATGAGCATCTCTCCTCGGAAGAATTCTGCGGATTAATAATAATAATAATAATAATAATAATAATAATAATAATAAAAAGTAAATAAATAAATGATAATGCCTTCATCCCATCCACTGTTTGTTTCCAAAGGTTTGCAGAACAAGGAAACATTGCTGAAAAATTGTTTTTATTTCTACAGTGACTGCACATTATTCTGCAGCTTTCTTATTGACATTGTGTATTTCGAATCAGTTTCAAATAAAAAAAATGGATCAAGTGAGCATTTAATGCAACTACATTTACAAGTTTCATATGCAAACTGTGAAGCTGTAAAAATCTGCAGAATTTGCACAGTGCCAAACACTGCTGTTTTAAAAATATAAAAAGATACACTTTTCAGCTTATTCAGAGAAAAACACCTTTATGTCCAAGTATTTATAGCCCAATTTATTTGTTATTAACACAATTACATTTTCTAAATCAATTCACAGCCCTAATATATTTCAGATTTGAAATCGATTTTATGGGTAAAATGATGCGTCAAAAATATATATGAGAATGAAAATCTGTGTTACTTGTTTCCCCATTGAAGACAAACTGATCAATGAGATGGATGGATATGCTGTCACGTGGCTCAATATATTTCTAATGAATAATACAACAATGTGTGGTAAAAAAAAAGAGATAATCAGTCCACATCTTAGACACTAACTGCTCACTGGTGAAACCAGTTTATATTCTTTCAAATGATCATACTTGACACTTTTGGGGCTGTAGCATTACGTAAAACTGTTCATTGTAAATGATTAAATGTTTAAATGTTGCAATAATTCCTATATGTTCATGTATGGATATATGTATAGTTTTTACAATTAGGGACCTAATGGCATCCTAAACCCTCACAGTTTTTCTCTGAGTCCATGCTTTTGTGATGTAATGCCGCTTTGACTGTTGGGTAGAGATTGTGCTCGGCCGAAGTGTGCTTCAAAGGTGAATTCTTTCAGCCAGTGACTCTTTATTTGTCTTCTGCCGCTGGTGCATCTCATTTGGTGGGAACTACTGAACAAATGCACCATGCTTCAGCAAATCAGTCATCTCATTCTCAAGGTTGTGCTGCTGATCGACTTTTGCAACACTGCCAATGTAATGTAAACTGGCAAAAAAAAAAAAAAAAAGAAATCATGCAAATTTTGATGTTTGGATTAATGAAACGAGGTGTTTATCTGTTGCACCGAATTAATAAAAACGATCACTGACTTTTTTTTTTTTTTTGATTTCCTGCAACTGGACTGGACTGGAATTTTCCGATGCTAACTAATGGAAATGATATACAAACAAATAAATCCTTGTAGCTGAACATTAGAGTTCGTTCTTGTGCTATGCTCCTCTCCAAACTCGTGAAGAGTCGAGCATCTCTAAAACTCAGCTCGTAAATCATTCATATCATCATCTCTGCAGGGAAACATGTTAAATATTTATGAAAGATTATCTGAAAGGGAGAGAAAGAAATTATAAAGCTTTAATATCATGGGGATGGGTATAAGGTGATTCATGCTCGAACACTTGGCCACAAGTTTCTCTGAACTTTGGTTGAATCCGATTTAAGATCATGTTAAAAAATAAAGCACTGATTATTTGAGACTCAAGTAAATTAAATGAACTAAATACAATACATTCAGGAAGCATTCAGATCCCTGTGTTTTCATTTAACTATATTGCAGCCTTTTATAAAATCCTTTTTTTTTTCATCTATTAGTTGCTTATATGCATGCATATTACTACAATATTAGCCATGTATTAGTGCTAATTAAGAACATATTAATGCCTTATTCTACTTGACCTTATTCTACATCCCTAATCTTACCCAATACCTGAACCTAACAACACCATACTAACTATTAATAAGCAGCAAATTAAGAATTTATTGAGAGAAAAGTCATAGTTACTAGTAATAAGCAACTAATAGATGGTTAGGTTAGGTTTAGTAGGAAAATTTAACATGTATTTGTAAAGATAGCATATTGTCTGAAGCGTAGAAGATTGAATCCAACTGTGGCAACTTTAACCTGTTAACTGTCACCCGTCCACTCTGTGGGACGCCTACATTTACTTCACCATATTACAATTAAATCTAATCTAATCTTGACAAACTATATATCGTTGGAAAGGTCTAAGACTCCCAAATATATATTTTATCAATGTTTTTTGTTAAAAATTATGTAGGAAAAGTAATAGACTAATTTATGACAAGAGTGCAACCTCAAAAATATTGACCTTTGTTAAAAAATCAACACTTCTTTGTTGCCTTTATCACATTTTAGAAATCATGAGAAATTATATATCAACTGAAAACTTAAATCTTAAAATTCATCCTTTAAAACCCATTTTAAAATCAGACATTGCATTACCATGTAAATGGTACATCAATATCATGTTACAAAATGTTTTCATTCCTGAATAATAAAAATTTAAGTTTGAATCGTGCACTATAAAGTCAATGTTCAAAAATATGAGTGACAGTTAAAGGATTAATTGCTTGGACATGATTTGATAATGAACACGTCTTTAAATAAACTCTAAAAGATGAAACTGCATATCGGGGAAAACGAACAAGCCATGAGGTAAAAGGGACTGTCTACAAAGTTCAGAAATATTGCCAAATACAGATCTGGGCTAGACATAAAAAATAAAAATAAAACATTCCTGCTGCATCTTGTTTCCCTAGAGCACACGGGACTTCACAAATTTGGCTGAGCATTTGGGAAAAACAGAATTGGTCTTTTTTGGGAAAAAAATGATGAGAGTTGATTTACTTGTGTATTATCCCATGCATGGCCCTGCTGTCTCTTCTGCTTAACCCCTGGATTTGTGATTTGGATTTGGTTGCTTGAGTGGATTGTTTTTGATCCCCTGTCTGTATTTCTGGATTTGGATCCTTGTGAGCCCCAGTGTCTTCTTCATCACAGAGGAAGACACATGAAAGCCTGCTTGGAGTTTCCCAAACGTTTCCACTGCGGTAACATCATGCTGTGCGGTGATTCATTTCAGCGTTAGGGACACAGGCTCGAATGAAAGCTGAATGCAGCAAAATACACAGAAATCCTAGATGAAAACCTGGTCCACAGCGCTCCGGACAGAGCACAAACTATAACTGAACAAACTGGACCTCTCTGAGCAGACTGAAAAAATGAAAAAAAAACCTGAATATTGAAATGCAAAGCTCATCACTTTAACCTCTACCTAAAAGTCTTGAGGAAATCGCACCCAAAGGAGCCAAAATATGAGAAACAGGTCTTGTGTATGCTTTAAATTTAAATGTAAATGTTTTTAAACCGCAGATCCTAATTAATGTCATCAATAACGAACATGAAACAATATATATCAGATTATTTGTTTTGTGATTGTGTGAGAAATCAATGTTTAAGTAATTTTCTACTCTATAATTCTTCATATACTCAAATATTTTAAGTAAACAAATATGTAATAATAAGAATGTAATATGGAAATAGAATTTGAATAGAGAATAGAGCTGAAAAGTTTCAGCCATGGCAGAATCTAAGCTCCAAATTTAAATAAGCATCACACATACTATATACAGTATATACATGAATTATTATTTTCTTTCAGACAGCTTTTTGTGAGAGTGGTGCTTCTCTCACTCTGAACGGATGTCTCCAAGGATGAGTGCTTTCTCATGTCCTCGTCATTCTTGACGTATTAAAGATGTGCAAACTCATGATGACTGTCACTGAGTGTTGTGTAGAAGGCACTGAGCTCTCAGGAAAGCCACGCAGGGCATATTTAGTGTCAGGTTGAGCCGTGTGCAGTGGAAGAGAGAGCAGCAGGAAGCACCTAGAGCTGCATTAGCAAACTGGACTAAACTGAGAGATACAGAGCAAGATGAGAGCAGACATGTCTGAAGAGCAGACGTGAACGAAGCACGAAACAAACAAGAGCACAGGAACCACAATAAATAGGAAGGTAAACAGGTGAGAACAATTAACAAATAGCTTAAACGACTTTCAGATCGACCTCCAATCAATTTAACAACTGATGAATTGAGGTCTTGCGTGCATTTTTTTTACATTTCATTCATATGTACGACAACGAGGAAGAACTGTCCGTGCTATAAATGCCTCATGAACGAACATTCATTAACATGAACAAAGTGGGAAAAGTAAAAACACTGCATGGCCAGAGTTAAAAATAAAGTAAAATATGCATGTGAATAAGAGTGAAGTTTAGTAGTTACTGACGGTGTTAGGCAATGGTAAAACAGTTCATTTTGAATTGAGATTTGGATTCACACAGCGATTGAGCTCCAGCATGACGTTTGTGTTCTGAGTTCAGAAGCTCTGTCTAATTTAATTTATATACTTGGTGTAAAACTATGAAGAGGATTTTCCCCAGTGATGCCGATAAACGTCTAAGTCCTTCAACAGTCACCGAATATGCTTGCATTATGTGAGATTTTATACAATTCAGCATTACAAACATCATTCAAGTGTGATAACAGATCAGACCAGTTACGTTTCTGAATAAAAATCAGTATCAAAAGTGACTGCAAAAGCAATTTTCTCTACATTTTTTGAAGCAGAGTACAAAACCGATTCACAAAACCTCAGTCTAGTTGTTTCTTCATTTAGTGTGTATTGATTACACTGTAAATCCAAAACGAATGAATTTGTGCATTTCAATAGAGCCTTTATTCAATTAAAAGCTGGTTCTTTTTTCGTGAATGTACCGGGTCAGTCTCGTCGACAAGTTGACAGAAAGCAGAGCATCATTGCTGATTTGTGAGCACCAGTCAAGCACCTCCAGGCCTGGCTTCAGTCGGCTGACAGAGAATCAGATATCACACTAACAGGGCGGCCGAGGGCATCCATATCTCAGCAAAGTCCAGAGAGCTTCCGCTCGAAAATACTCAGCTTTCCAGCTCCTGAGGAAGAGGTGAGAGGATCCATGAACCTGAATAGTTAAATAATCCATCTAAGGTTTGAACACGTTCCAGAGAAAACATTAAAAAGTTCTTAACTAAATCCATAATGCTTCAGTGAGGCAGTTACCTGTGTCTAAATCGGATCACAAGACCGAGTAATTGCCCTCCGGCTTTAAGAAAACTGAGCTTCTCTTTCCTGGATGTTGTCGAGAGGCTCTTAGAGTTCTGGATCAATTAGACTGAAAGCATTTAATGTGGAAAGAGAGAGGCTTGTCTAGTGTTATAAAGGCCAGCATGTACACATCAACATGTTTTTCTATCTTTTTTAATACGATAAACAACTACTCGGCTTCTGAAACGTTAGCACTGACAAACCACCAGAACAACGCCTGAGAACTCATGCAGCTCCAGCCTTCAGCTTGAATGTGATGAAAACTATGACTCTTTAAATATATATACTTACTTTTCTATTCTTTAAATCCTTCCCTGCTTTAGCCTGTACAAATACAGACAACAGTTGAAACTTTATCAACAACATCAACAACATTTATCGTTTCGAATCTTTGTGCCATTCATGTTTTTGTCTGCTTAAGAAAAAACAAATCCTTTAATGTATACCTAACTTTGCATTAATGCATCTACTTAATGAGTAATATGTACTGTATATAATAATAAAACTAATAAATTATGTTTCTATAAATATATTAAAGATTACTGTTTAATTGTTTAATTCAAGCAATAGTGTTGTAGATTACATCAAAACCTAAAGGCGATTCTTTATCTTAAGTTTTAGTTAACAGAAGCTTACAGAGAGCTAAATGTTAATGTCCAGTCTCATTGTGAGCTGGCTACGCTATCATCACACATTTATAGATTACTCAACAGAGAGGAACAAGACTGCAAACTTTCTCATTTAAAGTAAGTAAATGGCTCCGAATACACTTTTAATAAAATATGAATTGCCTCCCACAACCCACCCAAGGTTTTCATTGTGCAATGTGTATGTATGAGTCTCTATATTTCAAATTTAAAATTCAAAGAGACAAGATAATCTATATAGTACGTGACCTGACCTTTCCATGAGAATAGAAATGGGACTATGGGCGAAGCTTAAAACAAAAAGCCCCAGCGCTTTCTGGAAAGTCTTGACGGGAAAGCACTTCCATATTTTAAAAACTGAGAGAGAATGATGCACTGCATGGAAAAAAGAAGAAGAGATTATACAGAGAAGCACTAAATTACAATCAGAACATAGATGCAGTTCTAAATAATTACAACTTAAATGCAGCAGTCGGGAAGTTGATTAATTAAGATAAAATTAAATTCAATGGCCATGGCATGTATTTAGTCGGTTGCCACTTGGGGTCAATCTGTGCACTTGCTGACAGTAATGCAGTCTGGAGGTCATGAATGCGTGAATTAGCATCAGAAACAGAAAGCTTGTGTCATAATGTAGCAATGTTTCTGTGTTGAACGAAGTCTGTTCTTCAAACACTGGCAGAGTGACTGATATCAAACTCAACACCCTGCCATTATCTATAGAGAATGATAGCAATGTAATGTAAACTGATTCCACGTAGAGGTGGGAAATAAGAATATATAATAATGTGGTGACCATATTATTGGACAGAATGTTAGAGATTTTTTTTTTTTTGCATGTATATATTTTCATATTTTTCGTATGTATATGTAAATATATACATGCATCAGAGTGGTGTATTTATTTATTTTTTACATTAATGCAAAAAAAGCAACATAGTGTCAGTTATGCTCACACACAGTTTAGTTATGTATTGGAGCCACAACTGCATTGTGAAATAAAACGTAATTGTCAGTTTTCAGAATAACCCTGCTTTGCAATGGGACTGTCTGCTTAGTACCTGCTCACTCTTCATTTTAATGGTCCCCCAACATCCATTCATCTTACTATATACGTTTGCAGATACTGAGCATTATTCTACTGGCCCTAGCCTTACTACTTGACATACATTTGCAAAGTTACTTAAAATCAGCATAATTTCTAAAGAGGACCATAAAAATAAGTGTAACCATTTTGTTCTGACAGATGAACTCCCATTTTAAATGATGAGACTTGACAGTTTATGGGCATTGCTATCTCCAGTGAAATGACACAGCTTGAGAAATGCTGATATTCAGGCTCAGCCTAAGCTGTTCTCTGTGTTTGATTCTCGCAATGACTCTGTCCCGAGAGCTGACATTAAGGACTTGGTTAAAATGATCTGTCCCAGGAGACCATAGACAGAGGAGCAGGGCTGATTGAGATGAGCGTCCTTCTCGCTCGGTGTCTTTTGTCTCTGTTGTCTTATTGGACAGCGTTCGGCCGTTGAAACGCCTCCCCCTGCTGGAGGCTCTGCATTGACAAACAAAAAAAGCCAACCAAGTCTCTCTCTCTCTCTCTCTCTCTCTCTCTCTCTCTCTCTCTCTCTCTCTCTCTCTTCTCATACAGGTTGTTCGATATGCTCTCCATGTGCAAACAGAGATATTGCTGTTTGGACGGCGCAGTATCAAATGCAATCAGGATGCTGGGCTGTTGTTTGTCAGCACTGCCCGCTGCTCATATCCCACAGCTTTTTTTTTTCTTTCTTTCCACAAAGGGCACTCAGAATTTGCATATTTCTGATTACAGACTGCTTCAAAAATTTGTGAGGGAACCAGAAATCTGTCTCACTCCTCTCAGTCAGTCATCTGCATTCTTCCTGCAAACCTGCCGACTGTAGCACGCACTTTCAAAGCAAAGTCAAAGGTACAAATGGAACGAAATTCAATTGTGCTAACGTGATAAAGATTCTGATCGGTTGCCTCTCATTCGCTGTTGGCTGAGTGTCGAGATGCAGAAGATGTGAAGTGACTGAATCAAGAAGCTGTGTAGAGACACACTGGCTTACTAGGGTTTTGACCTGAAGGTTAGGAAAGAGGATCTGCCCAACAGAACTATTAAGAAGACCTGCTTAGGAAACCAGCATAGACTTTGTTGGTCTAGTTGGACCAGTGCATGCTGTTCATCCACAAAGGCACTCGTCTCATGGTGATTACATATACACGCTGTTCTGTTCCCCCTACAACAAACAAAAAACAAAACAATGTAAGTCAACTATCATGCAAAACATTGCATGCATTAAAACAAGCTATGCAAATACACAAACCCTTCATTTAACTATGCATTCTTACCCATTTCCCCCAAATATTCCCATTTCATGACTGTGTACGAATAATTAAGTGAACTAGCATGGAATATCTTTTTAATTATTCTACCTATGCAAGGGTAACTTATACCCTTATAATTATTTTTGCACTTCAAAACATTCACACATACAGTACGGGTATGTTCCGTAAGACACACATTTTATCTCCATTAATATTATTTTCTCAGTTGTGCACATATTTTCACTAATCACTTTACCCCATTAACATTGCCACAATGTTGCATTTACATCTTCAATTATCTTATAGAACAAGGACTGTAAAAAAGAAACATGATAAATGACCATAAGCGTTTCTTATCTGGTTAAAGTGTTTGGACAAACTTGGAATTTTCCCAAATATCAGCACACATTTGGGTAACAATTTATATTAACTGCACACTATTAATCATTAATTAAGAATTAGTAAACAGATAATTCATAATTTATAAAGCATTAATAGACAGTAATAAGCAGTTTATAAATACAGATATAAATGCTTTATTCTTGATTTAAAAGCATATCTATAATGTGTATTTTCATACTTTATTCATGATCAATTTATCATTTCTCAATGAAGTATAGCATTATTTACAAACCAGTTATTTAGGAGTTGCCAGTGATTAATAAGATCACAAGAAATGTAGTAAATTCAGGTAGTTATAAAGCATTTAGTAGTGGTCAGTTAACTATTTATGTGAGCTCATCTAAAGTGAGGACTAGTTATGTCTTGTAAAGCATTTATAAAGGATATTTAAAGGCTCAGTTATCTTCTAAACATAAAACAGAAACAAACACAACACAGTGATACAGAACATAGAAATATTAACAGCCTTTAAATCTCATTTGTAAAAGCTTTACAAGGCATAAATAGTCCTCACTTTAGATGAGCTCACAAAAATAGTTAACTAACAACTACATATGTTTTATAATACCTGAATTAACCCTGAATTACAGTAGAAATACATGTTAATAAACCATTTATTAACACTATAATTAACTATTACTATATGTCTGAATAAAAAGATGTATGAATGAACATTTAAATAGTTTATTAATCGTTTACTTACAATTTCTAAGTGATCTTATGAACCACTGACAACTCCTTAATAACTGGTGTGTCAATAATGCTATACTTAAATTAGAAATTATAAATTTATCATTAATAAAGTATGAAAAAACAATTATTAAATACATTATAGATATGCTCTTAAATCAGGTATAAAGCATTTATATCTGTATTTATAAACTGCTTATAAATGTCTATTACTGCTTTATAAATGATGAATTAACTGTTTCCTAATGCTTAACTAATGATTAATAGCATGCAGTTATTATAAAGTGTTACCCACATTTGCTACAACTCACAAGCAGTTTTAGTTTCGGTTTTAGTTATAATTAAAACATTAATCTCACAACATCATTTATGCAATTGTAATCGCAGTGTAAATGGATTTTGTTGATAGTGATATCATTAACACAGTGAAAGATGCACAGTATAAAACTATATCTTATAGAAAATAACGAGGAGAGGAATGCATGCATCAGTCTGGAGTGAGTCAGAAGCAGTGTGTTTGCGTCTCTTTAAGTGGCTGGTTTGCTTTGGCTCTCCTCACATGTCATCTCGCCAGCACGAGGCAGAAATTTATGCAGGGTGGCAGCTCTTATGACTCGCTTTTGTTTTCTGAATGTTGTTTGGCCTCCAACTATGCCTCAGTCCAGCAACCCCTGTTGTGAATTATTATTGTAAAGTCTGGTGCGAAGAACCACGGAGCACAGAAATCTGTCATTGGAGTCTGAGCACATCTCCACTGTGAGATCTCAGAGACAAACGTAATATCAAAAATACAATTAATTCAGCAACTGGGACACAAAACACTACCCGAGTACACCAACACAACATCTGTGATGGAACTATAATAGAAAATCAGAAAACAATAGAACTACTGTACATACACAGGGAAGCTAACTGAATAACAAGACAAAGAGAAACAGGATTTAGGAACAAAACTACAACTAGTCCACATTTACCAAACAAGAGCACAGAACAGGCAAAATATGACATAACCCTGATGGGGAGAAAGTAATCTAGTTTTGTGGTGATGTGATGGATGGAAACACTTGTAGCATTTATAGCAAATCAGTTAATTCAATGAGTCAATAACTTTTAGATATTTGCATCAGCTGCTTCACATTATTTGAGAAAAATTAATAGATAATAGGACTGGGTGGATGAAGACTACATATCAAATTACCAAACAGAAAATTATGTGCATGACAGATGATTCAATACACAAATCACCTAAAGCATTGAATACTTTAATGTTAATTTCATCATTTACTAATACATTACTAAAATGAAAGTTTTATCTGTTAACTATATCTAAAAGTTGAAATCTTATTAGTCAACAAAAATAAATTAATACTGTACCAAATGTATTTTGCATTTTCAATGTTTCAATGTTAGTTACGACTTAGGGTGCTTTCACACCTGCCTCATTTAGTTCGGTTGAATCGTACCAGAGTTCGTTTCCCCCTTTGGTGCGGTTCGATTGGACAGGTGAGAAAGCAGCAATCGCATTCGGCGAGCACCAAAAGCGGACCAAACAAGCGTACCGAGACCTGCTTGAAGAGGTGGTCTATTACAAACAATGTAATAGATTATGGCCAGGTACAAAACCAGCCCGCGCAGTCGTGTAGTTGTTTTGTTTCCGTGTGGTTTGCTGGCTTTTCCTCTTTTGTTGGAATTTTCCCACACGTAAATTCTGACCAATCGAAAAGCAGTTTAGGAATTACGTCGTGGCCAATGAGTGATGTAGATGTTGTCATGTGACTGCATTTTGGTCTGTTTCAACTGGTACGGACCAAAGCAATCATTGTGGTGTAAAATTGTTTGCCCTTGATTCGGACCAAATGTATCGAACTAGAGATGTGAAAGCACCCTTAATGCCAAACATTAAGGTGATCCGGATTCAGTGCTAAGACTTACATTTCATTTTGGAATTCAAATATATATTTTTTAAATACTGAATGAGGTTTGTTTCACTATTTTCAAATGTAACTTTTTAAATGTAACACTATTTTCAATTACGTGAGTCCTAATGTCGTTAATATAGTGCGTGGGACTAACATTAACTAATCATTATTTTGACAAGCGTATGGTAAGCATCTATAGGAAGAGGGAAAATTAATAAACTGCCTGTAATTGACCATGACAACTCACGTTAAATATATTTTAAAGTGTCACAGTTTACAGCATTTGTTATAGCTTTCTGCTTGGTGACGAACTTCACCGATACACCACTTTATAAACCCTAAAGTAGGATTGTGGTTGACGCATCTTTAGAAAACACATGATATATATACCATCATACCACAAAGCTCATAACACAATGTCAGGGCTGTATGGCTATTTATATACTGTGCAATTCTGTGCAGTTGCTGGGCAAACCAGCAGAATCAGTATCCTACATCGAATGTTTTGGCACTTCCTTTGGGAAAAAAGAGCTTGCACACAACAGTGTGAATAAAACAGAGTGTCGTTTTTAATTGCATTACATAAGTTGGGTTATGTAAGCCTGCCTCACAAACATAGGTATTCACCAACTAAAATGAGGAAATGACATTAGGTAGTGTTGATAAAGGGATGACACAAGGATGGTGAGATAGTTTCTGTCTTCACACACCTCCTCCTGTCATATCGTCCCGAGGGGAGATGCAAGCAACAACAGCTTCTGCCGTGAAGGAAGGATGTTTACCTTTATCTCCTTTGAACATGACACAAACAAACAGAAATCACCAGCATATATCCTGAAAAAAGATTCAGGGATAAAAGAACAAAGCATTTCATTAGCAAAGTGCGTACCAAAACTAACATATTCAAATATATTTTACGTCTGCAAATGTGCACTACTAAGTGCACTGATTTCATGTGATAGTTTGTGGAGTAAACATGCACAAAGTAGATGATTAAGTCAAATAGAATTGAATCAATCCCCAAACAGTTAGGCAGGAGACAGATCATGATTTAAAGAGAACATAACCTCCTCTGATCAGCATCCTAAATAATATCATTTTCTTATCATTAACTAACAAGCACATTCAGATTATTACACTGTGTGCACTGTCTGTAACTGATGTAATAGTGTGCAATAACACAGTCTCTCGGACTCTCTGCTTTCTTCTGATTTGTCTTGCATCATGGAGAAGGACGTGTGTGAGGGTTTGGGAAGACGAGGTGAGCACAGGAACGCTCCACTGAAGGAGCAGCATGCTTATGTAAGCGTCCTGAAGCACACCTCAGCTGCTCCGGAGGAAGAACAAGCAGTGCTTCACCTGAGGAGGATGGCTCTCAAACAATTAACACTCCATTACCATAAGATGAACTGATTCACAGAGCACAGTACGATCGCCTGTGCCCTGGAGATGACTGGAAGAGAACTGGAAGAAAAAATACTAAGTGAACTGCAAAAATAAATTTAATTCATTTTTTATATTAAGCGGCCTTAACTTCTATGTACTTACATTAAATTTGACTTGACACGATGCATTTCTGGTAACACTTCTACAACCTACACATAGGAGCCTGATAAAAAAGCTAATTTTATAAGAAAATTTCATCTGTGCATCTGAACACTTCTTTTTACTAATACAAGAATAATGTGAAAATAAGCACAAATGAAGAATTTCCTTTTAAGCATATAACTCTGTTTTCTTTTTATTTATTTATTTATTGTTATCATGTTTTCGTGTTGTCGTGCTGTATTTTTTTGTTCTTTTTTTAACCCAATAACCCAACTGCAGTTTGATTGAGATTAATTGAAATGCACAGTGAAAAAACTTGATTTTTGAAAATGGTCAAATGGTATCTGTTTTTGCAAATACACTCTTTATATATTTATAGAAATATAACAAACACATATCCCAAATGCACCTGACTCTGCAGTCTGGCATGGATGTCTCGTCATTGCTAAGGTTTTTGGCATCAGCATGACATCAGAGTAAGTTTTGGGACACATGCATGAGACTGCAGCAAGGCCAGTCAGTTTTCAGCTGTCAAACAAAGGTTGTTATTTCTATCGCTCACTACTCGGTGTGTTGCTTCTTCTCAGGCTTTAACTAAGGGTGCATCTTTGGAGGACAGCTGTCTGATTTGATTCACTTTTGTCAGATTTTATAATCTGCACATGGATTTGTCTTCTGTTTTCCTCCTGTTTGAACAAGTGTCAGGGATACCCATTAGAAAACCTGATGCAAAAATATGCATCAAACAAATTAAAGCAACAAAAACGACCAAAATGGATCGATTTCTTTTTTATTTTATTGAATGACTAATGAAGATAATCAAATTCTACAGGGCCATAACATTTAAGAAAGCAAACTTTTACAAAGACGATTTCCCAGTGTACAGTACAGAATACATCATACTTCGCCTCTGGACGTGTGCACATTGCTGACCGTTTATGCACATGTTCAACTTTTGCCAAGCACAAATGCAGTGTTGGATTTCTTCAGTACAGAGCAAAATCAAAAATGTTACCACTTTTACAATCTGGTGTGCATATGAAATGCTATAATCTCCCATAAGACAAATAAAGTAAAATTACAAGTTCTTAATCCATAGCACAGGTCATCAAAAATATATATTATTAGATGCAACAAAACAATCTAAATATATCTATTATCCGTTGTGTAAATAATATAATACATATAACTGAAATGTTCTTTTCAAACTATCTTTTTTTATTTATTTTTTTATTGCCACATTACCCTGTCATTAAAATGGATTATACTAGATCTGAAACACCCGTCTTTACATGCTTCCAGAATGACAAAGAGTCATAAACAGCTAAATAGGGTGAACAGTTCGTAAATGACTTTTTACAATATATACTGGAAACAACAGTGGGGAGGGTGTGAAGCTAATTAATACGGTTTAAAGCTACCCTTGCATAGCACAAAGCTGACTACATAAATATTAAATATGCCTATAATGTGCAAAATGCAAGAGGTTGGTACAAATAAAATGTTGCATCTTTAGAACAAGTATCATCATGGAATGTGTGTGTGTGTGTGTAGCATCAGTGAACTCATAATTTTACCGCATTCACAAACGTCTGGCTCCAACGACTGTGCATTTCCATACTGTTTCACACATATCCCAGAATAAACTTTCCATCTTTGCTCAATCTGGCACAAACTCAGCAAACTCTAGATTCTGTCAAAAAGCTCTTTGTGAAGATCAGAGAATAAAATAAAGAGGGATAACACAACATTTATCTGCATCACAGAAAATGTGAGAGTGCTGTACCCCAAAAAACATCAGTTACAAATTTTGTGTGTGCACATTATTTAAAAAAATTAAATAAAATAAAAATAACAAATCGACAAAAAAAAAAAAAAAAAAACAAGAAGAAGAGGAGTAATGCCAACTTATAAGAGCTTCTTTTTTCAGGCATTCATAAACATACCAAAGAAGAGCAACTGAATTTGATCCGAATGTTGTGCCTTTTATCACTTTCCGTCACAGAAAAGCCCTTACTAACCTATATTGCTACATCAAAGTAAAGTATGATAATGTCAAAGTTCCTCATTAAAGAGAACTTCTTTTCTTTTTTTTTTACTCTCAGTCCAAAAGTAGAGAGCGTGCTCTTTATAAGTTTGGTTTCTTTTCAAGAAGAGCGACTGACATGCCACAAACATAAAGAAAGAAATAAAACTGGCATTGTTATAGCACTACAAGACATATTTATATGTAGAACAGTGTATTCACATACATGGCTAATCGCTAGACATGTCTTCTTTTAGTTTTCATTAACGAGCAGAGACAAACATGTCTGGAATGGAATATATGTTCACTATGGGCTGTGAGACGAAGGCAGTGTGGCTGATACGTTCTTCACTGATGTTTTAGAAAGGTTGACTATATCTAATTCAAAGAAACAAGGAGAGCACCTTCTAAGAAAGTACGCTCTTAACTTGCAAATATATACAAGGCACTACTCTTGATCCGCTCGGACTCGTTCACTTTAAGTGATGCTAGCGAGTAACCCTAGTGCCATCATTTATATATCACATAAGCACCCGCCACAATTTCTCTTTTAAAAAAGCAACTACTAAAATCAATAAAGAGTATTTAAATGCTAAATATAAAATTGCATTCCGACACCAAGACAGACGTTTACATTCTTTCTAAGCATCTACTTTAGTCCCTCCTTAAAATACTAGATTTTACTTATATCGGCACACGCATAATCATTAAAAGGTAAATCAAAACCAGGATCTAGAAAACAAAAAACATAAATAAAAATAAAATCAATATTCATATACCCGAATATCCAAAACACAATGCACTCTCTCTCTCTCTCTGTCAAGCACTGAGTTTGTACCTTGTAGTTACATTTAGCAAAGCTCAAAATTAATATTGACATCTCTAAGATTTTATAATATTTACATGAAAACAAAATAAATAGTATGCTTTATGATATACACATGAACCTTTTCTCTACACTTGAGTTAATGATTGTTTTTTTCCCCACTGAGACATGTTTTATTGCTGTTAATGGAATCCTAGTCGAATATAAGGTCAAACAACAGAACACAGGCTAAAGAGAAGAAACAGAGGAACACAGGACTGGTTCAAACTGGGTTTTCTGCATCACCCATGCAAACGTATTCCATGGACATTGCTAATGTAATGCAAAAACATATTTTATGTTAAAAGAATCTTAAAAGAACAGTTCACCCCGTTTTTTTATTATTATTATTTTTCTCCCTCATGTTGTTTAAAACCTGTTTTGTCTGTTTTTTCTTCTGAAACACAAAAGTAGAAGATTCTTTCGAATGTTTACACGTACAATAATACCATCAGCACATATGTCCAAAAACAAACAAACAAAGAAAAAGACAATGAGAGCGACATTAAAAAAAAAACTGCATACAACACATATATATATTTCTAAGGGGTGAGGAGCACATCAGAAGACTTGGAATAAAGTGCGCGATTTGCAAAGACTACGTTTAATTTTACGCTGCGTGTTGTTGTTTTTCACTAAAACTGCCATTATAACAGAAAGAGCAAAAAGTGTCACCTTTTGTGTTCAGCAAGAGCATACAGGATTGGAACAACACAAGGGAGCGTATTTAATGACATTTTTTTTGGGTTAACTATTCTCTAAGGAAAGAGTTTTAAACTATAAATCTATGTGCATTTGCAGAATAGCATTCTCTCAGGTCTGATATACTGTGTCTGTTTGTATATATAGTATGAGTTTTCTTCCAGTGCAGTGGTTTGTACATAATACAGTCCCTCTCGTTATAATATAGGAAGATACAGTAATGTTAAATATGTCGACACAAAGTGGGAGCTTGACTATCATTGAAACAAATCGCTTCGCTTCACATTTTTTGTCATTGTTTAGAAACATAAGAAAGAAAAGAGAGAAAAACCGGGGCGATAGAATTAGTGTGGCTGCACGGCGCCCTGTAATTTGGGTTTTTTATTTAAGTAAGTTGCCCAATACACCAAGTTAAAGGTTCCGAAGAGCAGCGGGAAAGCTATTCTGGCGATCCTGTCGATCTTGCTCACGCTGTTGAAGGTCTTCTTGGCCTCGGGGGCTTTGGGTTTCGGCTCTTCCTTGGGCTCGGTTGGTGGAGGGGGGGCACTTTTAGCAATAGTTGCCAAACCAGGGTCTCTGGCAATGTTCGGAGCAAACGTCGTCGCCGTCGCAGCGGTGTAGGTGTTGTTCTTTTTCAGCAATGACTCCTTCTTCTTCTTTTGCTGTAAAGGAGGTCAACAGGAAGTATGTCATCGGCTCTTACTATTGCTGGTATTGTTGATACCTAACTATAGCGTCATTGAGTATCGTTTCTTCATAAAATGCGCTACAAAGGAATAATATGTTAATTGATGCTATAATTAAACTATAGATCATATTTGAATGAAAACAATTACTGTGCATGATCTTTTCGAATTTATGCAGATTTGACGGGTGGATGTCACTAGTGTAATTATTAATTATTAGAAGAAAATGTCATATTATTGTGAAAAACGAAATTATTATGAAATAAGAAATTGTATAATTATGCAAAAACTTAATTTTTTTACAAGATACTATAATTATTACCATATAGTAAGTCAAGACAATGCATAGTCCTTTTGTTGAGATGCTAGATCATAATAACTGTCTCTAAATTTCACAAAATTTAATTGTAATCATGCAAAAGTTTCCTATTATTAAACTGTTTTAGGTTATTTTGGTAACACTTTACAATAAGGTTCATTAGTTAACATTAGTTAACTACTTTAGTTAACAAATTAAGAATGACCAATAGTTCTTCAGCATTTATTAATCTTAGTTCATGTTAATTTCCCCATTTACTAATGCATTATTAAAATGTTGTGTTTGTAAATAGTTAATGTACTCTGAATTAACACGAATTAACAGTCAACAACTGTATTCTCATTAACTAACTTTAAAAAAGAATAATATATACTGTAATAAATGTATTGTTCATTGTTCGGTCATGTTAATTAATACATTAACTAACATTAACTAACGGAACCTTATTGTAAAGTATTACCATATTATAAGTAATTTTCCTAATATAATATTATACAGTAAATGTAAGCACGATACACTGTCAGTGTATGGAAAACAGTAACTTCAAAATATCACGAGAGTGTGAAAAAATTACAAATTACAAAACAAGTCCTTTATTGAAGTACGACTAAAACATTTTTCCCCCTCGTTTGTTTGAAAACTGAAATGGTTTTACCTTTTCCGGCACCACACTTTTCCCGTCCCAGGCGTACCCCCTCTTGGTGAAGTAGTTTACAGTGGCAAACTCAATGAGAGCCGAGAAGACAAAGGCGTAGCAGACGGCGATGAACCAGTCCATGGCTGTGGCGTAGGCCACCTTGGGCAGAGAGTTTCTGGCGCTGATACTCAGGGTGGTCATGGTAAGGACAGTGGTCACTCCTGCAGCGGACAAAGCATGAGAAAAGCGCGTGCATTTAACAACTATATGTCAGGTTTTAATCAGTCTGCCAGAAAACAAAATTGTGTTTAATAGTGATGGGCCCCTTTGGTGTTCAGAACTGTCTTAACTCCTATTTTAAGGTAATCAACAAGGTTACGAAAACATTCCTCAGAGATATATTTACATGCAACACAGACTCAAACGTGCCTCTTGAAATCAACACGGAAATGACTGAAACTGCAGTTAATCGTCCCCATGTTAAAATGCCCATTTTTAGAACATTTTTTATTTATTTATTTCCTTTTTTTTACAGACTAGTACAAAAAGCGATTGTGGTCTATATATCAAATTTTGCCCCCATTACAACTGTGAGGGGGTTTATTTTTAATTTTTTGCTAATTATCCGCTTAAATTATATTAAACCTTACTATGCGTTCACACCAGACTTGCGCGAATAAATCTATTGAAGCTATTTGCACATAGTTGGACGCTTGAACATTTTGAGTTTATTTGCTTCATTCGAACGTGAAATTAACTTCACAACAGAAAAAATTTGCATCATGGGGGGTTTCAGCCAGTTGAGTTCACGCAACATTGTGATTTCAACCACCGTTTTTTTGGATAATTTTCAAATTATTACTGTTATCATGTCATGAAATGTAGTTTTAAAGGTATTTCAGCTGAGAATGTAGATGTTTAAAACTCAAATCTGCTGGTTATTTCTAAAGACAGAGCCTATTTAGAAACGTGTTTTGCCGATTTCGGAACCTCATTCGCGCGAATCGCGTAGCAGGTTGTCTATTTGAGCCTTTGCATTAACTTAACATGTAAATCACTCACGTGTAATGCTTAATTTACATGTGTTGTGAATGCACCATTAAAGTTCTGCATAATAAAGGGTGTGGCCACTTGATTGACAGGTGGATTGCCCTGCTGTCCCCACCATCGAACTGGGTGGGGGACCAGCTCCACCAGCTCCACTCACATCTTTGCCCATTTTTGATTATCTGGGAGTGATGCGCTGCCAAGTTGGCGATGGATGGCTCCGCCCATTTTTAGCTTCAAAAACATTTTTCAGAAACCTATGGGTAACGTCACGGACACAACTTTCAACTTTTATAAAGTTGATGCTCTAAATAAATTTCTGCAACACCGTCATCGCATGTTTTATGGCAGTCTCAAACTGAAATGTCCATTGAGTGGCATTACTAAGCAGGTTCAATACGTGAACACTGGCACTTTTTGACGTGTTTTTTTCGGTGTTTTTATTACGTTGCTACAGGCATGCATTGTGGTGGTTCATAACGTCTCTAAAAGTTAACGCCCTATCATGTTGAAAATATCCCCTACACAAATGCAATGTTAACAAATGCAAAACTGTTACCGTGAGGCAATCGTGCTATTTTATCTTCCTTTTTATTTTAATGGATTTGATCTGTTTGGTTGAACTGTTATTTCTCAGCATTCGTACTGGAGCTGTATATGTGACGACAATGTTCAAAAGTATGAGTTTTCAAATCTCGCAGCATGTTATAATCGTTTTGAAGTCATAACATAATATTCTGCAAAAAATAGGCTTTATTGATTGAAACTTTAAACCTGTAAATCATACTTTGTGTGAAAAGGAATAAGAGTTGTCTGAGTTTTACGGCCGCAAGTGTTCATTTCAACTGGAAACTTCAGCGATTTGTGTGTATAGTTTTTTTTTTCTTTCAGAAATGTAGGTAGAGGCACTTATTTTCAATGAGTCTTTGTTGTTTATATGACAGCATCTCTGTTGTAACGAGTGGTTATTTGTGATGCCATTGCCTTTCTATAAACTCAAAGTTTGGCCATTCTTGGCCATAGTTAATATCTCCTGATGTTTAAGAATATTTATGGTATGCACTGTCAAAAATGGATATTAGTATGATAAAACATTGTTTCATGTAGCTACTCTTTGATTGCTCAGTCCTTAATCTATCCATATGTTGAAAATAATCTAATTTATGTAGCTCACAGCACGTATCTACATTTAAGATTCATTCAAAGCTATGTAAAATGACTGTAAATGTTGTATTAGAATGCTACACAAATTCAACAATTACTTATTTGCACAAGCATGTATTTCAGATGAACACTAGCCTGTATTAAAAATTTTTGGTGAATCTTACCGCATCAATAAAAGCCTTCCAAAAGAAGTATTGAAAATAAAAACATGCTCGTGGTTTCTGCTGTTTCGTAGATGTTCTAATAACATTAGCATACTCTGTCACTAATTCAGTTCAGAGATAATATATACTGACCTACATGAAGTACAAAGAACTGCTGAGAGCTTTTAATGTTTTGTGACCATGGTTCCTCAAAGAGATCCTGTAATGAGGCAAGATCTCCAGTAGACAATGCACTCAGTTCTCTACAGTGTTTCTATAAATTTTAGAACACATTTTCAATGTGAACTGTGTTGGCTGGCAAACATTCATTATAATGAATTATGTGTCCTGTTGAATGTAATTAAACTGAAATTGTAGTGCATATTTATTACTGCTATCTCTTCTGCTCAATATGTGCCTTCATCCTGAAATCAGGCTGATCCTCTTGGCAAACACTGATTCTCATCGCTTCATTAACAATGTTTATCTGTTCTTAAGCTACAAAAGTAATACCAGAGAAAAACAACCCCACATTTGCTGTTTGCTTTCACGTGACAAACATGTCAATAAGGTATATTTGGTACTTCAGTACTATTCATAATAAAAATAGCTAAATATTTAGGGCAGATTTTGCCGAAAGTGTCCATGGGAAACGATGCTGTAAAGATACACCCAAAGGTAAAGCTTTAATTAGTTTATTCGGCATGGTTCTGAAAAAATTCCACTCATCTTGTTTAAATACAGAACATTTGTTAAGATGATCTGTATCCTTTCACAAAATTGTCCATGACACACAACAGGATAAGAGCCAAATTAAGGAACAATGAATAATGATATTGCAACAAAAATGAAATTAACTCTCAAAGGTGTTCAGTAATGTTGTTGGGGAAAGAAAGCCTGTGGAGACTATAAATGATGGAGAAAAAAAAGAGCTAATTTTCTTTTTGGCAAGCATGTAATATAGCAATAAAATGTCGATAAAATTATAAATTGTTCTTTCTTTTATTTTCTTTATTTATTTATTTTTTGTTGTTGATCCACAAAGGGGGAGATGGGGGAGTGTTCAAGAAACATGTCTGAAATAAAATAAAATAAAATAAAATTAAATAAAATTAAAACCTGGAGAAGATTCTAGATGCTTTTTCTTTTTATATATGACTATAAATATATAGTATTAGTATATATAACTATTAGGGCCGGTTATTTAACATGTTAATTAGATTAATTAATTATGGGGGAAAATAACGCATTATAATTATTAATGCATTTGACACACTTTCCCTTCCCCAGACCTCTGTGCATCATCTGCCAGTTCATTCAGTCGACTGATGACTAATATGAAGCAGAGCATGGGGCAAAATGTCCCTTTTTGAAATTTTGTCTCATATTTCATCACGTAGTTAAGAAATATCACACGAGCTGTAGGCTAAGTGCAATATCACACTATTTGGGTTTATATGTGTATTTAAATCATTGTGCCCTTTTTAATTATTTCATATATAAATTAATAAAAAAAAATAAAACTACTTCTTTTATTCTTTTTTTTTCTCAGTAATTTAATTTAAATGTGTATTTAAATTGTCCCTGCCCTTTTTAATTATTTTATTTATAAATTAATAAAATAATAATAAAGCACAATCAAATCCTTATATTATAATCACATTGCACTTGAATCCAGTTAAAGGTTTAATCTGCCGATTGTCCTGCAGGTGATCACATAAATCTGTCTTCTTACGATGCACTTAGGGCTTTACGATTACTCCAGAGCACTCATAGATCTACAAGGATTTTCAAGTTCTACTTAAATTACGATGCTTTTGGGAAACAGACCATAATATTAAGAACAGTTGTACATTTTTACGAACTTCTTAGGCTTACGAAGCTTTTGGGAAACTCAGCCCTGTTCATCCCCAAGCAACCCACAGCAGCATTTAATTTCTTAATACATGTTTTGAACGAATTTGGTGAACCATTTGTCGTGTTGAAACACTGGCATATGCGTTGGCTTTGAAGAGGCGCTGCACAGACCGGTCGGTGATGACATCAAAGTACCATGAGAGAGATTCAGAAGCAAAGGATTCGTCTGCTCTCTAAAGCTCTTGCAGTTCTTTGATGTCACACACCATCTCTGATGGTGATGATGATGTCGCACACACCGATCGGTCTGATGATGATGTCACACACCGATCGGACTGATGGTGATGATGATGTCGCACACCGATTGGTCTGATGATGATGTCACACACCGATTGGTCTGATGATGATGTCGCACACCGATCGATCTGATGGAGATGATGATGTCGCACACCGATTGGTCTGATGATGATGTCACACACCGATTGGTCTGATGATGATGTCGCACACCGATCGATCTGATGGAGATGATGATGTTGCACACCGATCGATCTGATGGAGATGATGATGTCACACACCGATCGGTCTGATGGTGATGATGATGTCACACACCGATCGGTCTGATGGTGATGATGATGTCACACACCGATCGGTCTGATGATGATGTCACACACCGATCGGTCTGATGGTGATGATGATGTCACACACCGATCGGTCTGATGGTGATGATGATGTCACACACCGATCGGTCTGATGATGATGTCACACACCGATCGGTCTGATGTTGATGATGATGTCACACACCGATAGGTCTGATGATGATGTCACACACCGATCGGTCTGATGGTGATGATGATGTCGCACACACCGATCGGTCTGATGATGATGTCACACACCGATCGGACTGATGGTGATGATGATGTCGCACACCGATTGGTCTGATGATGATGTCACACACCGATTGGTCTGATGATGATGTCGCACACCGATCGATCTGATGGAGATGATGATGTTGCACACCGATCGATCTGATGGAGATGATGATGTTGCACACCGATCGATCTGATGGAGATGATGATGTCGCACACCGATCGATCTGATGGAGATGATGATGTTGCACACCGATCGATCTGATGGTGATGATGATGTCACACACCAATCGGTCTGATGGTGATGATGATGTCACACACCGATCGGTTTGATGGAGATGATTTTCATATTACTCTCAGAATTTCATGGTAAAGATGTTCTTTGGTGTTGAAGATTACTTCTTAAAAGGCCTTTTCAGCAGCTTTGTTTGGGTGTAATTTGAGTCTCGGCTGTCTTGAGTTATTTAGTCATATCTCTCTCTCTCTCTACACTGATAATATTAAGCTTACAGTTCTACGTCTCAACAATGTTATCCTGGTCTTGAGACCTATCCAGAAGCAATATGAACCGTCTCTCTGGTTAGCTTCCAAAACCCCAGGTCTCCAGAGTAATATCTTCAGCACAATATGTTCAGTCTTGTGCTGCTGCTTCTGTGATATACAGGTAGATCCCCCATGGACCCATAATACTGCTCATCATTTTCCTTTAACATCATAGTCTTGTGACTTTACTGACTTCTTCACACCAACATAAACCAAACTATCGGCTTTATGCTTTGTTATAAATCAAATGATGAACCAGCAGGGTAGTTTATCAGCGTGTTGTGCTATCATAGATATTTACTCCATTGTCTTTTGTTAAAGGGATAATCCACTCCCCAAAAATTAAACCATACTCATTATCTGCTCACCCTCATGCTGTCCCAAAACTGACTTTGCATAGAACACATGATGAATTATTTGGCAGAAAGTTCCAAGCTACTGGAAGTGGACAAGACAGCTGTGGTCATTATTTAGAAAGAAAATTAGCTTCTTGGACGTTCTTCTATATATCTTTTGCGTTCTATCCAAAAGAAAGTAATACCTAAGGTTCAGCAAATGTTGATGGAACTGTACCCTCCAGGGTAAGTTTTCCCATCAATCAAGCATGTACAATTTGATGTTTCCATTTTAGGCCTTTCTCAACCAATTCTTCAACATTCAGATAACATCGTGCGTCCCCACTATTTATGCTCCCTGTATTTATTCAGTTGTTAAGTGCTTGTGTCCTAACACTTGTTAAGGTTTCTCATTCGAGATGTTGTTAATGTAGTTCAGTTTCATGAATCAAGATGTTGTTTCTTCTGCAGGCAAATGAGAGAAAACTTTCCTCAAGATGATGCACTAAAAAGCGTACATTATGGGATACCCTTCAGGTGTGATGAGATAGACTCATCCTAGTTCATTAGCTGATGGCATTAATTGCCTTAAAAGAACGCACCCTCGCCATTACTTCTCAGATCTCTTTCCTTCAGGAAAACAATTATCTAGCCATGCAATCTTCAGAGTTTAATTGTGTTTCAGCAGCTCATTTTAAGTGGAGTTTATGTTCCTTTAAAGTGGAACACAATGCTGTTTCTTTTTGAGAATGGAGAAAGCTAGGCCCGTCACAATGGTTCTGTCTGACTACGTTCGTTTTGTAATCTGAGGATGCTCTACCTCCACGAGTGTTCGGGATGCATGGACCGATTTGTTTCTTTAGGCTATCAAAACTTGGCTCGTGAAGTTAATTGCTCCATGGTTGATTCTGCTCTGTCTGCTCTATGGTGGTTTGCACATGATACTGAGATTTGCATTAGGGGATGGAGTTCACTAGTTCCAGTGTTTCAATTAGGCCTGGCCTTATCACCTTGTTTCTTCACAGAGAACATGGACACTGCTCTGGCTCCATTCAGGCTCAAGAGCACGTGTGTTTGTAATTACCTCGAGGACTAGCTTATTTTAGCCCAGTCTGAGAATTTTAGCCAATGAATATAGTCATTTTCATATTTAATAAATGACTTGCACCTCAGAACGAGCAGACGAAACGCAATAAATGCAGTCAATGCTTTCAGAGGTGGATACTGCTGTTTGGGAATGCAGTAATGGAACAGTTCAGGGAGGCAGTTGTACAGAAATACTTTGATGAAAGACTTCGCGCCAGCATTTCAGAATGAGCAAAACATTTCAGACGCTGTGGAACGAGATCGGTCCCCTGGTTAGTCAGGTTTTGCCGTCCCATAGTGTAAAGTCACATGACTTTTTTGATGCACATGGAGAAATTTACTTGGTAAATGCGTTTCCATCTCCCATTATTCGCATTAACCCTTTTCACACAAGTCAAAAACCACTTCAAGCGACTGTAAAAAATGTTTTGCAGATTAAGGGATTTTTATCAGAAATTTAGCTATTTTTATCATTCGTTTCAGATGTAGTACTTCAAAATGCACATAAAAACAGGGTGATGGAAACATAGCTGTCTAGTGACTGAGTCCAGTCGTATTTAGCCTTTGTATGAATTGATTCAGAGCTGACCTAACTCATAATGCAGAACTGTTTCAGTGGTGGGTAGAAAAAAGAAAAGACACAGTGAAACTATATGGACTATGAAACCTGTTAGGCTATTTCTCTCAGCCGTTAAAGTGACGTTTATAGAATAATTATGGATTTTATGGAAAAAATCTTAATTTCTGTCAGTAGTGCAAAATCAGTTGGTGGTTGTGAATATTTCAAACAGAATAATGTGATGTGAAAAGAGAGAGAGAAAACAGGACCAGAAAAGCGTTCATTCAAACTTGGGCCAATCAACCAGACAATGGTGCACAAAGTTATTGTAAATAGCCTTTGCCAACAAGGCACTCTTCTTTTATTATATTTCCCAAGAAAAAGAAAAAAATCCTTGGGTCCTTGCATATGTTTCAATCAGAGTGCATTTGTGAAATACAAGTTAACAGAATTGAGAATGTGAATATAGTTTTGCAAGGCTACAGTCAAGCTACCCAGCAAGAACTAAGGCACAGACAGCTCTCAGAGGCAACTTTTAACATTTGTCTGAGATGCAAACGCTTGGGAATCCAAAGTGCCCAGTCAGGAGACTTAAATCAAGGGTAACCCGACAAGCGGACAGAAATCTCTCCTCTCTGATATGTGTTACATAATACATCACACAGAATCCTCCTGGCACAGTTTAAAACTTTGAAAACTGTTGTGCTCACTGTCAAATTAAGGATTTATGATTTTGCAGTTTGCATGCTTCTCCTAAAAAGCACTAGCAATCAGTGCATGCAGCCTTTTTATAAAGTATTGAAGAAAACATGAGGATTTCATTAAGCTGTAACTGGAAATGGATAATTCTTTAAGACCAAATACATTTGAGCAAGTTTGCTAAATTTGAGCAAGATCCTTGAATCCGTTTCTGTCCCAAATCCTGCTGACCTAGATATCGTTCAAAGGATTTTCAGGATGTGCCTGAAGCTGAATACTTTAATCAGAAAGGCTTGGATGATGACTTATAAACAAATAAATAAATCATTTTTAAATAATTTTGCCATTGTTACAGATTCAGACCCCAAAACTAAAAGTGGCTTTGCTTCACATCCTGAACATTTATGCTTGATATTCCAGCTCATATATTTGGTCACACCTTAGTTTGGGGACCAGTTCCCACGATTAACTATTTATTTAATTGATTATAACTCAAAGGACACTCACCAAACACAGTTCTGGCGGGGACAGATTCCCGGTTGAGCCAGAAGGACACCTGGGACAGGATCACGGTCATGATGCACGGCAAATATGTCTGGATGACAAAGTAACCGATCTTCCTCTTGAGGTGGAAATGTGTTTTCATGACAACATACTCTCCTGGAAGTGAAAGAGAAGGAAACATTTTTAAGATACATTCATTAATGCGTATATTAGGATGGTCAGTTAAACATGTTAATTTACCATGGTTCATTATAAAGAAATTAAAACAAAATGAATGCAATTAATCATGTTCCCTAATCCGTACGTACAACAGCAGAGGCACAGCATGAGACTACTTCACAGAGACAAACCTGTTTCCTAAAACTACTTTCTCTGAGCAAAGATTACTTCGTTAACAAGTATAGTTGAAGTTTCCTAATTTATGCATGATGAACTTTAAAACACAAACAGATATCATGTAGTTATTTAATTTACTATTTCTTTACTCTATATTATAGAATACTGCTTATACAGTATGCGTGTGTTATTATGGCAGATCATGCATTATTCATTAATCACTGCACATTTTTTGTTTAATGTTTTTCCGTGGATTGTCCATATTCATGTGTATGGAAAACATCATGGAGTTTAAGCGCGTTATGTCTGATGCCGCTAATCTGCACCTGCATTTCCCACATGGGAACACATATAGTACCATATAGTGCTCATGTGTGTTTTCATCTGGAAGATGTGATATTTAGAGCATGTGCAAATGCTACAAAATCATTCTTAGTTATTAACATAAGAGCAATTCAGGAGACGCTCATGATTTAGAATGCATATATTTATCAGATTGTTTATATGCAAATATGGTGCTTAAAATAGAACATATTCTATGATGCTCTTTTCATATTTCTGTATTGTGTTTATTGAAAAGCACAGTAGAATTTTTGTTGTAGTTGTTGTTTGTTGTAGTCTGAATTAGCTTTCGGTAAAAAAAAAAAAAAATAAATAAATATTTTGCATAATGTGGGTCCAGAAACCACAAGTGAAATTAAGAGAAAAAGAATAAATAATAAAATATTTTTTATTGACTGAGTTTACTGACTGATAATGACAAGGTGTTTATTGTTTTTAACTTAATCCACCAGATTATATTGCTGAAAAGGGAGGTAGTCCAATGAACAAAGTCACCCAATTTGGATTCTTTTTTATCTGTATCAGTTGGCCAGTAAAAGAGGGAGCACAATAATAATTTGCACATCCACAAGGGAAATTATCAAATCTGGAACATGCTACTTTGGCTAAACTTATTAAAAAATGAAGTCAAGTCAAATCAACATCCAGTCAAATGAAAAACTTGTCGCTTAAGGTGCAACAATTAGATTGCATTATTAACATGTTTGGAATGCATATGTAACTGTCTGTAACTTATTTATTTGCCAAGCAACTGTAATTTTCAGCAAATCTGAGACAGTTCCAGAGGGATTCAGGTGAGTGGATCCACATCAGCTTCGGCGTCTGAATCGTCATTATTGTTCTGTGTTCTCATTGGTTTGTTTTAATGTTGGTGATTTCATGTGTATTCAGGAAGTCAGTTCACAAACTGCTCACCCAAGCACAAAAACGTGAAACATTGTAACTGTATATCGTCATGTTTCCTCAAGCAAAGAATTTCGAAACTTCACTGAAAACTCTTTTTACAAGTATGGCATCAAAATACTATTTATTTAATAGTTACCAATTAAAGGGCAATTTATTTTATTCTATTATTCAAATTGTTATATATAGTATATTGGAGCATTCTACTTTGGCTAAACTTAACCATAAAACATAACCATAGGCTTAATTTGTAAGCATCAGAGGGTGGAAGCACGCACCTGTGCTGGACTGCACCACACCTGAGTCCACCGTCTGTCCCATCAAGTCATACTGGTTGAGCCTAGAGCCATCGTCAGCCACGACCACAGACTGAGCCGCCCCTCGTGTCCAAACGTACACCACCTCAGCCCTCGTGTAGGCATCTGACAAACACAAACAACACAGAATCAAGCCTCACTCGTCAGCCGTATACTGCAGCCGATTCTCAAGCACAGCGGAGACGCAGCAGACGCTGAAATATTTAGAGCCTCATGGCTTTGAGTCACAAGCTTGTTTTTTATTCATGTGCCCCCCCCCCCCACTCTTCCTCCAGTGCAGATGCATCTGTTCTTTCTCTGCGAGGATTAGTTGGGTCGAGGTAGAGCTCGCTAAATCAGTTCGACTGGCTGAGTGGACGTGTTGTGCAGAGATGATCTCTACGCTCTGTGGGCCTAAGAGAGAGTCCCCATCTGCTCACACTTCTAAGCCTGGAGACGCAGAGTAATATGTGAACTTTCAACGGAAGCGTGTATAATGATGCAGTACTTACAGCTGCCGAATTTGAGAGGGCAAGCATGGGCATCCATTGGGAAGTCCTCCAAATGCATTGGACATTCAGCTCTGACTGTAAGCCTGAGACAGATAGAGAGAAAGCGGGATACAATATTATAGTCAGTTAATTAACCCCCCCCCCCACACTGATACATTTGGACAGTATGAGGATAGATGGATGTGTATATAATTGTTATGTAGCAGTGTAAAGCAATGCATTAATAAGGAAATCCACTGATGTGCTGTTGCTGCTCGCCCATTGTGAATTTAAAGATGTAACCATACACTTGTGGAACGCAAACCAGTCATAAGGGTCCGTTTTTTTATGTATTTTTTTTATTGGGATTGATACTGTACATCAGGGGTGGCCAAGAGGATGCAACAAAAAAATAAAATAATAATGAAGTTCTTAGCAATGCATATTACTAATCAAAAATTAAGTTTTGATATATTTACGGTAGGAAATGTACAAAATATATTCATGGAACATGATCTTTACTTAATATCCTAAAGATTTTTGGCATAAAAGAAAAAAAAAAAAATATTTTGACTGATATAATGTATTGTACAAATATACAAATATATTTTGTGGTCTCATCTGTGTTTATTACAGCATTTAATTTGAAATATGATCTAAATATTATATCAACATTCCCTTGTCATTTAAGGTTTCAATTTGAGATTGCATAATTAAAATGTTGGGAATGTATATGTTGCTGTCTATAAATTATTTATTTGCTAAACATTTGCAATTTTCACCAAATCTGAGACAGTTCCATAGGGATTGAGCATCAGCTTTGGCATCTGTGTTCTCTTGCTATGAATTGTTATTATTGTCACTTTATTGAAAATTATCAACAATATATAATAAAGCATCTTCAGAGCTCTCATGAATTTAGAATAGAACCAATAACAACATATTTTCCTCTTCTATGCACCATGACTGACATAACCAAACTTGATCAAACCTTTTATTATCACACATTACTGTTCGAAGCCCTGAATATGGGGGCCCTATCCAACCCACATTTTACACAGGAATCACTAATGCTGTGGCTCAGTGGTTGAGCGTTGCATTAACAGCGCAAAAGGTTGTGGGTTTGATTCCCAGGGAACACACATACTGGTAAAAAAAATATATATTCTGAATGCACTGTAAGTTGCTTTGTATAAAAGCGTCTGCTAAATGTTCTGCTTTGTTCTCACAAACTGACAGCATAATACATCAGTAAATGTTGTTCCTGTATGATACGTTCCACCCAATTTTTATTTTGTTGACACAAATATAAACTTCCATCATAAGCTACTAATTAGGCCGACTAAAGGGTGCTTTATAACGTGTCGTCCTGATGTGTGCGTTCGTCCCCTGAGAGGCTGAGGGCCATGTCATGACAAAATTACACTAGCAATCCAAAATATACATTTATAGACTAGTGCATTTATTTATTTTATATGTTGAATATATTTCTATACTGAGTGAGACCCATATCACTTACATTATAAGGAAATGACACGAAAAGGTGATCAGATACAGCATCTGTTGTTGCTAAGCAGAGGAAAATAAGCAGCAGCTTCACCTCATGGTGTACAGCAGCGTTCCTTCCTCTTTGATCCGCAGAAGTTTGTTAGGCATGGTCATGTTATGGGCGACTGACTTCTTTCCGTTGTGGAAAAACGTGTCGGGCGTCCAGATTTTGCTGGCCATGAGATTGTTGAGACGGAGCACTGCCATGGGACCTTTGAACTTCAGCCTCTCGTCCTTCCAGCTCTGCCTGAAGAACACATCGATGGTGTACTCCTGCAACATAACACAGCTTTTCTCATCCCATACATGAAGAAAGGCTACAAATGATGGTCAGATTCTGTAGTTTCAGCTACAGGTGTTACAGTATATTTAAAAGAATACGTTACACTCTTGTGATTATGGGTCATAGATACCAGCTGCTGTCAAGCTCCTAAAAGAACAAAATACGTTCCTTTTTCATTCATCCTCAAATGCTTTGAGGACTCTAGCTGAGACTTTAGCTTTTGTGCCGTTATTTCAGTAAAACTGCAGTCGTCAAGAGGAGCAATGAGTTTTCTGAAGCACTGGTGGTCATAATTAGTGGCATGAATCATTCTAACAACTACTGATCATCATAGCTGCCAGCATTTATTCATTTTGGCATGATCATGCATTATGACAGAGATACAGCCGGATGTTCCACGTAGAGTCACATAACTGAGCGAATCAGATATAAAGAAAGAAAAAAAACACATACACCATTTTTAGCTGGCTTTTTGAAATCAGTGGACTTGATTTTTACTAGCATGCTTGGATAATATGTAGAGTTGCTTCTTGACTTATGTTTGGCACGAGAAACGTGATTCGATCAGTATCTGATATTCTGCAGGATACGCTGTTATGTTATTAAAATATTAAAAGAGTGCATTTCCCTAATCAAGTATATACAGTGGCTCCAGATTGATCATGAAAGATATACTGAATAATATCTGAATGACAACACTATTTATCACACCAGGCGGCATCTGACAACAAATAATGCTAGAGCTTTAATCAGAAACAACTTTACTTTTCCAGTCATTTTTACATTGTCCAGGTGGACATTTCAAGCTTTTCAGGTAAACAAACAAACAAACAAACAAAACAACAACAACATTTAAGTATGTAAATGACTCTTCTGAACAGTAAAATATAGAAAATATAGAAAGTGAAAAGTTTTACCATGTCATGGTCTGAGACCGGCCCAATACTCGTCACGAAGATGTCAGTCTTGACTTCGGTTACACGCTCTGTTGAAGCAAGAAATTAGGAGTTTGAGTGTCAATCAGTGTTGGTCATTATACTATTCACACCTCACTATAACCTATAAATACTTTGGTGCCGTTTATGTGGAAATGCACCTTACTTTCGTGCCTCAAAGAAAAGCATCATGTCTTTTTGTGCCACAGAACGATGACTGATGTTGACAGAAGTTGTTAGTCAACATCACTTGTTATTTATGACAAGTTGTCACTTTGTGGGCGCTAAGTTAATGCGAGGAAGGTCAAACAGATGCACCGAAAATTAAAAATGATATGCCGCATGTGTGAGGAGTTCCTTGCCAACTCAATGAATCATTCAGTTACGTTCAAAGCTAATTTATGTCAGGTGTTAAATGATCTGCATTTATGTGGAAAACAGTGTTCAGTAGATGTGGTTTGTTCAGAATGAAACTGCTCTCCACCATCTTTCAATGACCATACTTTCAATGTCTGATCTCCTGCTTTCATTACAGTAATACATAATTACTTTCTACATTGCATGATCGTTTCATAACACTAGATTGTTGGAACATGTTTAGCAAATTGTGCACATTTTAAAGCGATGCTCCACCCCAAAATAATTTTTAGTCACTAATCACTTACCTTCATGTTGTTCCAAACCCGTGAAAGCTTCGTTCATCTTCAGAACACAATTTAAGATATTTTGGATGAAACCCAGGAGGCTTGTGACTGTCCCATAGACTGCTAAGTAAATTACACTGTCAAGGTCCAGAAAAGTATGAAAAGCTTCATCAGAATAGTCAATCTTCCACCAGTTCCAAGGATATGTATCTATGTGTATTTTCGCTGTGATTTGAAAGAAAACAGCGTATCCTTGTGATGTGGCTGACACAGAAGAGCGTTCTCTCTGTTGCTTTATAACGTTAAGGTTGAACCACTGAAGGAAGATTGACTATTCTGATGATGCTTTTCATACTTTTCTGGACCTTGACAGTGTAATTTACTTAGCAGTCTATGGGATAGGCACAAGCCTCCCGGTTTTCATCCAAAATATCTTAAATTGTGTTCTGAAGAAGAACAGAGTTTTTACGGGATTGGAACGACATGGAGGTAAGTGATTAATGACAACATTTTCATTTTGGGAAGGAGTATCCCTTTAAAACATTTTAGTCTTAATATTAAGAAATGTGCATTGTGTACAAGTAGCCCTCCAAATAAAGTTTGAATCAGTAAGTCTCGAGTTATATGTCAGCAAATATGTTAATATATATATAAACTATACTTAGTTTAAATAAATGTATTTTAAATATTATACACAACCACTTAATATAACAACCTGATAAGGTATTACATATGTGTTTCTGGAAACTCTTTTCTTTGCAGAACATTGCATTTACATCTGAGAAGGATTATTAGTTTTTTTATACAGAATTTCATGTTGCATCCTACCACCAAAATAAAAATATTAGCAATAAAATTACATAAAATTGCTAAATAAGTAATTTATAAACCTATTTCCGAACAAAATAAAACAAATGATTGGAACATTATTAGTTACTGATTTATTTTCCTGAGGAGAAAAAGTGCTGTTGCATCCGTTTGAAGAAATCTCCCACAGGGCTGGAAACTGGGACACACATGCATGAGGTGAGAAATCCTCAGAGAAACTTGTGCACGTACCTCCGAGCCCAGGCCTGAGGCGGTTGTCGTAGCCATCGAGGAGGCTGTCCAGGATCCTGGTGAAAACTGTGGTGTTGTCTTTCTGCTCATCTGCGCTTTGACTGGAACTGACAATGCAAAACAGACGTTTGATTCAAAACCCAAAGTCACCAGCAAACAGTGCCTATAACACCCTGATGTGTAAAATCACTGCAACACCCTCCTCGGGGTCACTCTCAAACATCCAGCCGGTTTAAAGAGAGTTTGCAAACAACAAACCTCCTTCCGTCTTAGGAGCGAAGAGGAATATACACAGGAACAATGCATTATTAATTACCTAAATACTCTTTTAGATGCAAATAAGCATGAGTGAACTCAGTCGCTCATTAATATTTCAGACAATGCTTAGGAGCAAAATGCAGTTTAATCATATAGTGACTTCATGAATAAGAGCCTGTGAGGACGGTGGCCAATGTGTGTGCCTCTAAAACAATCCCCGGCTGGTCGTTCATACATTATTGCTTGCTTTTTTTTTTGGTAATCATTGACATTCTTTTCCCGCTGGCAGGTACCGGAGCACAAATGCGACTGCATACTCAATAATCACTGTTTGGTGTTTCAGAAATAAGCTTGGCATGGAAACAGATTTGAAGGAGAGGATGAGGTCATCATGATTAGGAAGCATGGGCGTGTTTCCAAACAGAGAATAGAGAGAGGGAGAGATGCAACAGAGCCCAAAAGAGAGAGAAATGCAACTTGTGTCCTGTGGTTTGGTATTATTGCCAGTAATTCCACTATAAATCTTCCCCTAAACCAACATGGACAACTATTGATTCAAAGCAGTTAAATAAAATTTAAGCTCAATTGTCAGATGATATATGTCCGCTGTCGCCGAGAAGAACAGCGTGTGCTTTTTCTACTCATTTCAATCAGTCTTAATGTCTCCCAGCAGATTTTCCTTTGTGGAGTCCAAAAGTCTGAGAGCACTTTGGTGATTTTAATAAAGAAAATATTTACTATTTCTAGGTCACCAAAATTAAATGTAAGCAAATTATGATGTGGACCATTCTGTTCTACAAAGGTCAGATTTATTTGCTTTAATTAATACAAACATTTTCACATCATATTGATTAAAAAAAAGAAAAAAAAAAGAAAGAAAGAAAAAGAAACTCAAAAAACCTTGCAGACTTGCGCTCAATTTCTGTTCTATAATAAAAAAAGCAAAATAAAAATTAAAAAGCAAAATAGAGGCTTTTTTCACAAGTAGTCTCGCACACCTTTGGACCTCAAATTTACAATGAGAATAAAAATGAAATGAGAAGACTTCCACCCTCCCCCTTCTGCGCAGAGAGACACACACACACACACACACACACATGCACACAGACCCCATGAGCCACACGGAAAAGGGGTCATGAGAGGAAAACGCAGTCTCATATATTACGCATGCATGCCAGTAACACTCACAGCGTGCTTGTAATGTCAGCCTGACCCAAAATTACATCCACTCTTACCTCTCATAACTGCACAAGAATTTAGAGCTCAGGGCATTTTTAGATATTTTGGCAGATTTAGGAACCATACAGACACGAATAACACAAAAATCCATGTGCTTATGAGCAGCATACAGATCTCCATTAAATATTGTGCAGCAACCCCATCTACAGGTCATCTGAACATCAACAGTGTGAATGCATGCTGTCCAGAGACATGGTGCTCTCACACATAACACCCTGTATGCCTGTGGCATTTTTAAAGGATTGTTATAAACTTGTCATGGGAGTGTCAACATCACTGTGACGATCACCTGTTTAAACGTATAAAATATGTCTAAAGCAATACAAATGCTGCATTGCATTTTGCAATCATAGTAACTATGATATGTGTAAAATAATGTAATATTGTGCATGATTAAAACTCATCTTTATGTATTATTATAAACAATCATTTAAAAGTAAATCTGCGGCACGATTCTCTGCTAAAAGTACACATGAATCCAAGCTGCATTCATCGAAATATAAACTTGTTAATATTACACTTTTAAATTAAAACTTAAGAGCGCTTTCAAGCCAAATCCACCCAAATAAATATTTATGTTTATTTACAAACCTTTGCATTTGTTCTTACATTTAAAATAGTAATTGGGCTGCATTTTTTATATGTATATATGCATATCTATATCTTACTAAATGTTTCTGTCTAAAGAAACTAATTCATGTTGCTTATGGATTACAGACACGCACACAGTTTTTTTTTTTCTTAGTTCACAATGTATGTCAGCAATATTCACCCGTAAATGAACAGCACTTCACGAAGCAGTATAGCAGTAAAAGACTGCAGAATGAAAAGCTTAATGAAAGCTTCATTAGCATGACATCCTTTTTGAAGTCTGAGCTTCTGATTCAAGTTAACGTTGTAGGTTTAGATCAAAGACTTACATTTAGATCAAAGTCCTCACATATTAAACTCAACATTACTGTAACTACAGCACAGAGAGTGTTCTTTATCAGAAGCAGAGAATGTGTTAATCATTTCGAGATGTGAGAGAAATATGCACCAACCTCAGGTGCGTAAACATACCTTTTCCCAGCCAGAACGCTGGACACCAGTAAACAGGCCCAAATCCAAAGCCAAGCTGCTCCTCTTCCACCCCACATCATTCTCCAAAGGATGAATCCACACTAAAGAAAAGAAAAAAAAAACATGAATTCAATAAACCCTTACTGGAGCGAAGATAAGAAGCGAGGTAAGTGGATGTCAATACCCATACCATAGCATTGTGATTATAGGGGGCATTTGCATTAATATATAATTAAAAATATGCTTTTAGAAGGACAAGCTCAAAAGAAGTAAGTCTTTAGAGTCGGCTCACACGCAACTACACCAATAAACGGCTGTCTATGGGATACCTGTAATTTTATATCTGTTGTGTGATTGGTTGATCCGCAGTAGAGTAATGCGAGACACTTCATGCAATGCATTTAGTCATCAAAACACAAATCCCATAAAGGCACAGTACCCTATGCCAGTTTAACAAGTGCTGAACAAAATGTTCATATTTCCCCCTTTTAACCTTTGAGATATAATTCAAAGCCTGTGCATATTTACTGGAGGAATACTGTGCTCTGATGTAGTCATCTTACATTTAGTGTAGATTAATACTACAGCAATTATATACATGATCAGCACTGAGAGTAAACAAATATCACAGATTTGCATGACACCGTAAGACAGTCATTACGTATGCCACAAGACCCACTATGCAAATCCTCAATGTTTAATCGCACTTAGCCATTTTAGAATATTAATATGTGCTCATAAACATATGAATTTGCATAAGAGTTCTATACACATAAAACACAGGGAGCTTTCATTCCGCCGGTTAGCACTACGCATTAACATTACATACACAATCGGTGCGTTAATCCTGCATTGACATCATACAAAATGATTTACAGCTTCATGTAAAACCTTGATCATATGGCGAAGCTCTCTCCGTGATGCCCACATTCAGATCGCACAGGATATATTTAGGCAAAATTCCCCGATTTCCCAGGGATTATAACGCTTACACAATCCCTACCGTTCACACTTTTGAGTTCTGTCGCGAGAGTGCATCATCAAAAGCACGTCTTAAGGTATCTCTGAATTAGAATCGGGCGTGCGCCTCAGGCTTGCTCCTAAACGTGTAGTAATTCAACTGGAGAAATGAAGCAAACAGTGCGCACATCGCCAAGTTCACAGCAATCATGCGTACTACAAACATCATGCAGAGACAAAAGTACCTCATAATCCATTTTAGGTTTCCATGAATACGGCACTACCTTTATGCAGTTGCGATCCCTCAACCCCCGGTTTTACAATATGCAAGACACAAGCACTTACGTTAAATCGATTGCGCCTTATCATCAAACTTTTGCACACGTCTTTTCTGTCTGGATGCTCTGAGATGATGCTGTGAGATGTGAGCTGTGCTGAATTTGAGCTCGAGGCTGCTGCTGCTGATGATGATGCTGCCGAGCGCGCGCAGCTCTCGCGCACTCTTCATCGAAACTCTTCCCGGTTTACAGCAAATTAGTCATCTACCAAGCCCAAATCCACAAGAATAAAGCTTTACTACAGCAGCACACTGGTGCTATGTCGCTGAAACGAGATCGCTTGAGTGCATGGCGATTGTGTTAGCGGTGGTACCAATCTCACATCGAAAGTACAATCCGTACCATTTTTATATTCAGCACAATTTCACTTGCGCTGCTGTCGACTTAATCTCTTTCAGGGGTTGGAACATCAAATCCGCTTACATTTTTTTTCTCTTTGCCCAGATCTCGCCTCTTTCGTGCTGTGTTGTGTTGCGGTAGAACAACAATACACGGCGCATCGTCTCCGTCACAATTAACATGCTATTAATTATTACACCAACATTGTTGAGCGCTGCCACGTTAAAGGCATGCCAGGCATGCATGCAATAATATGCACGGCAATCCGCGGTGCATGCACACGCACACAACCCCAAATAAAGTCAAATGCATGCATTTCTCACCGAAAAATCCCGATGGCTCGAATCTTTCCCAAAATCACCTTGTAGCAGTGTCTCACCCAGCGCCTGGAATATCGCACAATATGATTTTTTTTCTTCTTAAATCAAACGCTCAGGGAAGATCCGCAGTCCTTACAGCGCATCTGCAGAGGAGCTTTTCTGATCATTTGCGTAGTGAGGATACAAACTAAAAGCCGGAGGGTGTTTTAAACATGACATTAACGAGGAAAATAGCGCAGCTTATTAGAGGCCACGTCGCGAGCATCGATCTCCGCCTGCTGGGTGTTAGAGAGCGATGCTGGGGCGATCTGAAACATTAGGACAGCTTTCATACAAACTCCACAGCGTCTTGACGTTTATGCGTCCGTGTGCATGCTTAACAAGAGATGACGACGAGTAACCTAGTCGTTCCACTTTAACCTGATGCAATGCGAGCAACAGCCTCAATACAAATAGGCGACTTTTAGTTCTTAAATTTTAAAGAGAACCTTAGTATGCAATGTCTTGGTCTCTTAAATTCACCATGTTGCCATCCTGGAACTACCTGAGCAAAGAAAGTCGGATCTCGCGTATCACTGCACGTTTTGCACGTGACTGTGCAGACGGCGTCATGTGCAGCAGGAAAGTTTTTATTTATTTATTTATTTCATTTTTTGCACAGCGTACCCTTCATATAATCAGCAACTCATAAATGATTCACATTTATGGGGTGACTTTAGTTCTAATGCATGGTTCGTAGGCTATAACTTTTCCCGTTTCGCTTCAGCACCGCGGACAGCCACGAGACTGCAGACAGCTTTCATAAAGGTTTCTAACAGCAAACACGTGCACTGTAGGGTTGTGGATAGTTATTGAAGACACAGACCCCCACAAACGATTAAACCTTTGCATAATTAAGCATTGTAACAAAACATATTGTTAACAAAAATACAAACATACATACATACATACAATTACCGATCATAGTTGCGTGCATATAATTTCCTGTGCAAGGTTAAGCCTCTAAAATGTATAAATAAATGAATAAATAAATGTCCCACAGACGTGGTAATAATGGTAGACACAATTATTCTGCTATACTGGTAACATTGTGAAATAAATGTGTAGCCTACATTGAAATCACAATATATAAAAGTTTCTGACAAATGCTCATTATCTCTTTATTACAGTACATTTGAGTAGTTTTGGACAGTAATTATCTCACTTTTCAATATATATACAAAACAATGCAATGCAATGTATGCTATTTCTTGGAATGTTCATAAAATGTAGTCATATCCTTGCTTCAAAACTGGTTTTGTCTTGTCTAGTATTTTGACTTTTTGCAACTATTTGTACTCGATACCGCTCAGGATAACCTTTGTTTCGATATGTTGAGATATAAAGCAATGTTTTCATTCTGTGTTTACTATTCTTGAGTTAGATAAATCATTGTACCTGATCTTTGACAGACTGTGTTACAGTCTTACTCATTTACTCTTTCTCTTAACTGTTACACTGTCAAAGCCAATGCTTTGAAATACTTCTAATTAAAGTCTCACATATGCAAAGCAATGGACACATTCTAATGCATTCTGTTCTAATGCATCCCTGTACATTTTGTGCATCTGATAAATAGCAACACTTTTCTGCATATTTTAACTTATATCCTTCCTACCAGCAACGGAAAAAAAATGTCCTTTGACACAAATAAGAGTGTAAAATGCTTTGTGCTTAGAATGCCAAGAAAATACACCAACTGTCTTCATCTTTTGATAGTGAGCATTGGTGATGCTAACTGTTAGTTGTCAGGCTGTGCATCTACGGGGGAGCAGACAGTGAGCAGTTTATGTAACAGTGATTACAAGCTCGGGATTTAGTAAACCGCTGCACACATTAATACTTCTCAGGCCATCTGTTTTGCCTCTTGCTTTCTTTCCTTAACATTTAGCATTCTTTAGCATGCATGAAAGAGTATTCAGTGTTTGTGTATATACAGTAGGTAAACTTAACAACTGACTATATAGCCGAAAGTAAACTTTCTCAGAGATATCTCTGTATGACAAAGCCTCGAGATATTTCAGCTTGTTCAATAGAAAAGTAAATTTCAAATTCTGAAATTCTGAGTTATGAATGTGTCACAAGTATTGGCCTGAGGTTATGACAGAAACTGTCAGCCCACGCATGAAATAGGTAGAGAAGGACGAATCTCAGATTTCCTGGAAGAAACTGGTGATATAATCAACACCTATGTGCTTCAACCGTTCAAGACTGCCAGATCTGTCACTATTTTGGGAGAAGCAGCAACCAGGCTTCCAGGTTTCTGAAGCACGAGATACAGGTGCACGGTTAATCACATGATGGGTAGGAAAGCGTCAACAGGTGCTCATAAGATTTGCCTGCTGAACCAGGTGTGAATGTCATCAGTAAGGACACAAACACATGCAATTCATTCAGAGATGAGACCGAGAAAGATGATAAAATATAGAATATTTACTGCATTAGAGTATGTATATTTCAAACCTTCTAAACAATAGATATGGACAATGAAATTAAAATGAAAGGCTGACAGCCCCTATATGACACAGTCAAACCTCATATATTATTATTATTATTTTGTATTTTTATTTTTATTATTATTATTATTATTTTACTAGTGGGTGCTGGACACTATAATTCATTTTTTCAAAATAGCTAAATAAAATGAACTGTGACATTGTAATGAAAAATTCTTCATATAGTGAACTACCAGACTGATGATAACTAGTGTGTTCCTATAGTGTTCCCATAGTGTTCCTGTGGCTCAGTGGTAAAGCATGCATTAACAATGCAAAAGGTTGTGGGTTTGATTACCAGGGAACGTGTTAGGTAAAAAATGAGAAGAGTTGGGTGTCATCAGCGTAGTAGTGATAAGAAAAGCCATGCTTCTGAATGACAGATCCTAATGACATCATGTATATGGAGAAGAGAAGTGGTCCGAGTACTGAGCCTTGAGGAACCCCAGAAGCAAGAAATTGTGACTTAGTAACCTCACCCCTCCAAGACACCCTGAATGATCTACCTGAGAGGTAGGACTTAAACCACAAGAGAAAGCTACTACTAAATATTGTAGAAACATAATTTTCTGTAAAGTTGCTTTGTAATGATTTGTATTGTAGTTGAGTGGCCACATTTGAAGCCAGATTTGTTGCTATCCAGGAGGTTGTTCTGTACAAGAAACAGAGGGTTGAACACAACTCGCTCAAGTGTCTATGCAATGAATGGAAGAAGTGACACCAGTCTGTAGTTTTCCTAAAGTGCTAGATTTAGAGATGGTTTCTTAAGCAGTGGGCTTACCCGAGCCCGCTTAAATGCTGATGAAAATGTACCAGTGTGAAGAAAGGTGTTGATAATGTGAGTAAGTGAAGTTATGACTGAAGAATAAATGATCTGAAGGAGGTGAGTGGGGATAGGATCAAGTGGAGAAGTAGTAGGATGATTGGAAAGGATACGTTTGGAAACATCCATCTCTGAGAGTGAAGAGAGAGTGTGTATTAGTGTCATTATGAAGTTTACATTTAGCAGACACTTTACCCCCTGACCCCCTGACAATGTAAGCGCTTGGTTTGACCGTGTCATATAGGGCCTGTCAGCCTTTCAGTTTAATTTCATTGTCCATATCTATTGTTTAGAAGGTTTGAAATATACATATATACAAATATAAAAAATTATATATAAAAAAAAATATATATATATTTGGCACTGAAAGTGATTCTATAATTGTGATGAAACCCTATAACCATTATTACGGATATTCTCTAAAGAAATGGTGGAAAATGTGAGGAATTTCAGTGCTGAAATATTTTGCAATCTTTACTTCAAAGATAAATGGTGGTGTGGAGCTCTCCGTGGTCCTGAATGCTGAGGACTGTATACGCTGTCCTCAACCGTATGACTGTCGCTTTCTGTTGGTTCAGAGGATGACAGGGTCTACAGCGAGCTGTCACACTAGACTGGCTCATCTCAGCATGGGCCTGTCTCATCAACCTCCAGCAGCTCGGAGAGTACCTCTACACACGTCATTGCACTGCAAAGCCAAGCTTGTACAAGAGACAGACAATTTGAGAGCTATTTCAGTCTAGTCTGAGGGCTGGCCACTGTCAGGTCAGGCTTAAAGACAGCTATCATGCAGTAGATAACAAAGAAGGAAACATATGTTCGTCATGTCCTGTCATAAATTAGGATTTTAACAATATATATAGACATTTTTTCACATTAAACTTATGAACTGCTTCCATTTGCACATATTTTGCCTTCTCAGCAAAGCATTGCAATCAGCTCAAAAATTTATTTTTTTTATATATTTTTGTATTATTTATCTCTAGGTGAAAGCACTGAACATTGCTCATCCCAAATATAACCAGTTTAACATGGGAACATAGAATAATTATATTTTCTTCTGGTGAGGCATTTCCTTTTCTAAATTTCTCATTGCATTTTCTCCACACTTAAATGGCACAGGGTGAAATGCCCCCTAGTGTGCATTAAATACCAGCCTGTCAGAGATTAGAGCTTGGCTCAATTTGGTGCAAGTTATGGTCAAAACTGTTTACATAGCTGGTCGGTTTAAACATTAAATTGTTTTGACTTAATAAAAGAGTCATGGGCTATATAAATATATTTAAAGCTACACTTGAGCTTATTTAATTTATTGGATATTTTTGCATTATGTCATGAGTCACTTTTAGATTTATAATAGAGATTTATAAATACAAAGAGATGTCACTGGTGAAGATATTAAAAATAAAAACAAAATAGCATTAATATAAGAACACAATGGAGGAAAGGGAAAATAAACATTCCTGCTTTCTAGTGGAAAAGATGCTTTAAAGACAGTAATTACTACCCTCTCACACAGGAACTGTAATCACGTTTAAGCCTCCTCTGTCACGATGGTAAATCTTCAGAGTGAGGAAACAAATGAAGGTCAAGAGTTTATGGGGTAAGACAAAGGCTTATTCATACTGCGTTACTCGTAAGGAGCCCAAAGTCATCATCCAAAGAGACTGTTAAAGCATTAGAGCATCATTTCCTAAACCTATAATCACTAATTGACCAAACTCTACCGTAAGATGATAGCATCATAAGCACTTTTCACAGGTATATAATAGGGCCTAAAACTATTCAAACTTTATAGGAGTAGCTCACCCAAAAATGAACATTTTCTGAAAATGTGCTCACCCTTAGGCCATCCAAGATTAAGATGAGTTTGTTTCTTAATCAGATTTGGAGAAATGTGTCATTTCATTACTGTCTGAGCAATGGATGCACTGCAGTGAATGGGTGCCATCAGAATGAAAGTCCAAACTGCTAATAAAAACATCACAATAATCCACAAGTAATCCACACCACTCTAGTTCACACAAAGAAAGAAGGCGTGGTTTCAGTAACACAGTTAGTGTTGAAGCAGTCATGTCAGGGAGATGTGTGTGTATCTAGGAGAAAGCAAAAACACTTTATTTGGCCTTCTGAATGTAGATGCATTTAGAAGTCTTTAAGATTACTTCTGACAGAACAGCAATGCATTTTATGGATGACCGTTTCGTGAACCAAGGAGAGGAGGTGATTCTGACTTTGCTACGACAATCTGGCACTTCTGAATCAGCTTCTGGAAGTATGTTTTATTATTAGTTTATTTCCTATTGACTGTTCAAATGCATAGTTTTGCGCGTCGTGTGGAGTCAGCTGTCTTAACCATCTGTGGCTTGTGTACTGCAAACACATACGAGCTTCATCACTGAGTCTGTAACTCTTTCAGGCTTGAACTGATGGTAAAACTAAGGACATTATTAACTGTATTTACATTTATTTTATAAGAAGCACCTTACTATTATGGAAAGGGGTGTTACATTTTCATTTTCGACATGTTTGAGAGAGGCGGGGCAGAGAGGACCTACAATAATGAACAGTATTTGAAAAATAATGTGTTTTTGAACATTAAATCATGTCAACATATTCTGTTACACCAAATACACCAAATAAAGATCTTAAAAAAAAACATCATATGACACCTTTAATTGATGGATTAGAGTGTATTCCCACAAATGAAAGAAACCATGGTTGGATATGAAGAATACAGTCAACTCTCCAAGTTGTGTAAAAACGGAGAAGATGCAATGCGAACATTTAATTATTTAATTATACCCTATTATGGTTTCACAAATATAAGGATTTTATTTAATTAATTAAAGTTTCTTCTGCCAATTGACAATCAGCCACGGGATTATTTATCTAGGTCATTAGCATCATCAGCATTATAGCAAACGACTGGATGCTGTGTCAAGACTCGGATTTTGCATAATAAGCATTCCACATTCCATGATACATGCACTAATGCTTAAATTAATTAAACAAGAGCACTACACTAATAAACATTTGACCATACCTCATTTTCCCTGTGGCTCTACTCGCATAGGTTCATGGAAAGATAACAGCTGCTGACAGCCGCTAGAAGTTTTACAGAAAGTTATTTGAGCAGATGGAACCAGCTCGGCACCACTGTGTTTCCATGGTAATGTGAAGTTAACCTTATTTTCGTGTAGCATTTCTCATTTCCCTCTCAACACATACAAATCGCACTCACACTCACACACTTGAGCTAAATGTGTCACACTTACACAAATAACCCAAGGGCATTTTCATCTACATTAGCATAGCTTCTGTCCAGCGAACTCAAGGTGCCTTCAATCATCGCTCAGAAATATGCAAGTGTTATGTAGAGGGAAAATAAGCAGCATCGGAGGCAGGGGCTCCCTTTGAGCCATGGCTATTCCAAGATACATAAATAATGTAATGCTCCTCCAGATTATAACAGCAAAGTGTTTGCTGTCAGTGTTAAATCTTAAACCATTTGGCATAGTCAAAAAGTGCAATTCTTTATTATGTCCATTTTATCCATCACTTTAGACAGATATGCAGAGATAAGAGATACTCGAGATCTACTATAACTGCTGTGCTTATGTTATAAAATCCTTCTTCCCTTGCTGTTTTGGCAAAGAAATACAAGGTATTTTGGTTGTGTGCAGCCCTGGATTTATTCTGTTTAAGGCATATTACCCAAAGCATTTTTTTTTTTTCTGTTTAGATTTTTTCTTTAAAAAATCCATTAAATATTCAACATGATACTATGCCGCAAATCACTGTGGGTGAACTGTCCCTTTAAAGTGCAAAACCACTACAAATGTCATAAACTATACGTATAATGTTAAATTCTTTAAGTATGATGCAATGATGCTGGTTAGTTTAACGGCACTGGCTGTTCAGACCAATGTCTGATAAAGGTCACATTTTAAAACCTTTAAAAAAGTTTTTGGCTTCAGAAGAATGCATTTGCCAAATGCATAAATATAAATCGAAATATTATCATATCATGCCAACCAACCCCAAAACCTTTTTTTTTTTTTACACCAGGGGAGTTCATTTTAGTTTTGAAACAAAACAATTAAGTAAATATTAGTAATTGTCTTGAATTAAAAGAATGTCTTTAAGAAGAAGATTTGTGAAATTAAATTTGAATAAATATAACTGTGTGTGGATCAAATTTTCAGTTACATTTCTATGAGAGCAATCTGTTATGACCCAGACATCAATCCTCAACAAAACACATTTTGTTAATTTCTATTTGAATTCTATGAATGCTTCTAATTAAATGATTTGCTTTCCAAGCTTTTTTGTTTAAAAGTCTCTTTCAGGTCCTACACATTCTAGATTAACACATGGCCTCCTGCCAATACAACCTTGTCTGAAGGTCAAGACCTCCGATAATTGAAGATTTTGACTGTTTCCTCTCAGTTTCGACTTTCCCCAACTAACAATCCCAGCAGCCCATGTGCTGAACCCATTATCTGCCTCTGGATCCACGAGCTCAGTTCAGCCCATTAGCTGAGCTGCGTTTGTTAGGACACCCACACATCTGCAAACAGTTTCTCTGCCAGATACCCAAGGATAGCCCCCCCCCCCCCCCCCCCCCCAATCAAGACCAGTAGAATAAGCAGGTAGTCGTTCCTGTGCAGACATCCTAGCATGATTATTGGAAACTTCTCCCACTGTGTATTTACAGTCACCTCCCACACACAGGCAAGAGGTGTCGATGCTAACTGCTGTCACTCCAGCGATCACATGCTCGTCCAGACAGGCTCAAGTCTCTATAGACTCTGACCCAGCTGGTAAATAAGAGTCTTTTCTTCACCATCAGAGATCATTAGAATGTCCTTGCTACATTAATTAGTCAGTTATTAGGGTGTCCCTTTGCTATGTTTGTGACAAAATGATAAATAAATGCACACACACACACAAATATAAACACATAAACACATAAACACATAAATAAATAAATAAATACATAAATAAATAAATAAATAAATAAATGTATTTATTTGTCAGAAACACTCAGCAGGCCTTATCCTACTCTTCAGAAGAGATTCTCTGCAGCTGCCATCCATTGCATCTAGGAGGAACAATTGGTCATGTGGCCAGTGATCAAACACAAGATTCCTCAATAAGGGTGAGGATAGAATTTTTTTTTTTTTTTTTTATAAATAAATACCCTGAGAAAATTGTGCAAGGTAGAGGAAATAAAGCTTTTACTGCAGCAATCATGTCATGAAAAAAAAGAAAGAAAAAAAGGAGGCTGGTTTATAGTATAGAATGAAAAGACATGAAGCAAAACAAAACAAAATTTTTATTTGGTCTGTTGTATGCAGGTAGAATTGAAACATGACAATTAATGCCGTTTTTGTAATACCATCAACTGCTAGTATTTTTGTTAGAATATGTTCCCATTTAATAGAAAACTTGCTAGTGTTTTGATAGAATGATGACATGTCAGGTCAGGTTTTAATATAGTTAAGTCCAGATTTACTAAATAGGACAAATAAGCACAAAAATGCAATTCCAGAAAAGTGTCAATGGGAAAGTGGAAAGTTCTGCAGGTGATGTACTGACAATGTTCAACTTAAAGAACACAGATCACAGATGCAACAACTTATTTCCATAATGATCACTGCAATCTACCATAAGGATATGTTTGGATAATGTCTTCCTCTGGCAGTACAAATAAATTGATAAGAGTGGGAAAAATGATCTCCGGTCAACTATGCTTGCTTTGTTCACTGTGGTGTCTCCTCCTTGCAGCAACAACCGTAACAATGTCAAACACAAAATGGGTTAAACATGCTATGCTTTTGGGCAGTAAATAATGGTGCAAATACCAAAAAAACTGCAAACCTTATTAAATTGTGTAGTGCTATTCATTTAAATATTCTCCAAATGCATATGCAATAATGTCAGCTGCAAAAAAAGACTGTGTTCATGCCCTTCCATAGAAAATTTTTCACTGCATGTCTTCAGTAAAGCAAAAAGAGGGTTTGTGCAAACTGTTAGTAAATCTGGTCCTTAGGGTCTACTGAGAAGCCGGACGACTAGAAGGAAGGGAGCATAGTGACCAAAGCGGCTGGGTCCAGAAACTGAAGAGTTAATTTAGTGCAGTGCAATTTGTGCTGTGTGAACACCGGCCCCAAGCACTAATCTACCATAGCCAGTGCATCGTCTAGTGCTTCTCATCATGGCTAGACTGACTAGATGGACTGCATCATTAAATGAGAGACAGTCACAAAACATTATTACTTATAGGAAAGACAAACATGGCAAGGGAATGACCACTATCTGTTTTCAAAAATAAGCTTGAAAGTTTTCACTTCACATTAAGAACAAACAGGGTTGCTACAAACTGAATACTCAAAGCTGGTATTAAAGGGGTGCTCCAACCCTAAAATGAACATTTTGTCATTAACCCTCTGGAGTCGATTAACGCGGATACGCATTATGAGGCATTTTCTCCTGAAAACCCCGAAACAATAACTTAAATTACACTTTCAGTTTTGATCGTACAGATAAGAGCAATACATCAATCAAATCTGTAAAGGGTCTGCTTTTATTTGTATCCACACATAATAACAACAAAACTTTGTGCATTTATAAAATAAAGATAACAAACAAGGTGTGCTGTCTGTAGCCTTTGTCTGCGGCGATCTTCATTTACAAACACGTCATTAAAATGAACTGTAACTCCGTGAATACTCAACGAAGAGACATGAGAGAGATATCTATAGAAAGCCTGACATGTCTAAGTATGTAAACTAAACAAGTGCTGCCAAAAACAGATATTCTGTGATAAAGTAATCCATATGGAAACAATGCAATGTCCGTTTTTCACGTCTCCCTTCATTATCTTCTAATATGACCACATCCCCGCGCTGAACGCTCTATTCAGATTCTAATGTTTCACTGAAGCACGCGGCTTGAATACACCCAAACAACAGAAGACAACACAGCCTGACTGTACATCAAGTTATTTTATTTTATTTTACTGTTTCATTCGCTTTGAGAGGAATAAGACATAATTCACCCCCAGAAGATGCGCCGAGGATTACCTCTGAAAAAATAATGAAGCACTTAATCCAGCAGAGACCATAAACATAAGTCTTTTATATAAATAAACTTATCATTTAGTTTATTTGAGAGCACATGAACAATATACACTTTGGAAATGCTAGTTATGTGACGTTCATTTATAAATTTCAACATGACACAATACCAGTCAATAACAGTTTGCTAAAGCTGTAATATTGTTCAATATTTTTACTATTTACCAACCTTCTCAGTCACAAACCTGACTGAAAGACTTGTTATTCAGCTCATTATTTGGGCCTTTGTCTTCTCAGGTGTAAATCACACTAATATTCATGGTCAATCATGCATACTCGCATATGCCCTTTAGAAACAAAAAGTGTCTTCGAAAATTTAAATCGAAAGTGCATTCCAAGGAACTGTTTTATTTTCTTCAGGTAACAACTTATGTCTCAACAGTGCAGGTCCTAAAGTTGCAAACCATCTTTGCTGCTGTGAAGGCCTGCAACAAACTAGGCCTGTCAGTCAACTCTACTGAAATGAGATGCCAATGGAGGTACAGTCTCCTACCCACTAGAAAATTAATCACTTGCATTACTTATTTTTTTATTATAAACCATCCTGTCACAAGACTGCAATTTCATTCATGAAATCCATAACCAGATAACACCTATGACTTATAAAGGCTTTGGCAAGCTCCATATAATGCATTCATATAAGATGCTTGCAGTGAAATCCCTGGGATCGCATGGAATGATCATGTACCCCATTCCCAAGTATTTTCTAGAACAAACATGGAGCATGGAGGCCACATTTAATAATCGATGTCTGGGCTGGCTTGGGCATTCTATCAGGATGCCTCAAGATCACCTGCCATAGCAAGTCCTGTGTGGACAACTTCATCTGTTCGCCAGTCTGCAGGGGGCGAGAAGAAGAGAAGTACATGTATGTATAAAGACCCTACTTAAGGAAATGCCTGATTATTACCTCACAAGTATAAACTGCAACTATCTGTTCCCCCCAGTGACAGCTTTGTCAAACAGGGATGTGTTTCTCGTACAATGATGTAACTCACTGCTTAATGCATTGCATTGCTGTAGAAACTTACTAACTAGTCACGACTGTTTTCAGGAACATGGTCAAATCAGCTTTGTTTAGAGCAATGTTGGATCAACAGTATAGGACGTGATTAATAATGTCACACACAGGTGGTGGACTAATAACTTATAATTCATTGATTCGGGATTTCCAAGATGCTGCAGTAACATCCATGGCAGCTGAGGACTACTTCATTTTTTGTAATTTTGCTTTTTTTGATGTATTCATCGTTGATTATTCATCATGGGTTGCATCTTACGTCATACTCCAGGATTCCCTTACGCATTTCTTCACATGTGCACTCTACAAAAATGCCATTTACTGAGGCCACGCTAAAATATATAGATTGAAATGGATATATATTTGAATGGAATGGAAGATATAGGAAATACTGCATGCTAGCTTGGTTATTGTGCTTAAAGACATACAGTAGTTTAAGTCCACGTCTTAATAACAAGACCCTATGGTTTTAAACACAGGTCAGGAGCTGTAGTTCCAATAGCGTGAGTCTGCGATGCTGTTTGGGAATGTTTGTTTAAAGTATGTTTACACAAAACAGATTCATTGAACTATGTTGGTAACAAGTTGGAAGTTGTGACCATAGTTGGCTAACAAATGCCAGCTTTTGGGTAATAATGGACTACCTTAATCAACGAAGCACCCATGTTATAAACCAACTTAATTTGTCTCTCTTTTTCGGCTGAGTATGCAAACACCAGTAGCCTTCACCAGAGCCATTGCAGAATGAGTAGACTTGGTGAAAGTGGAGACAAAGACAGAGAGTAGGACCTTTAACCAATAGATGTAGCCCTCAAAGCAGGCAAGCCTCAGAAAAGTCTGTCACAAGGCGTTATTTGTATTTGAAAGTATGTGTTATTCAGGGTCTACAGATAAAACCTCTCAGATGGACGGACATGAGGTCTGATCTATTCTTTTTTTGTTGTTGTTGTCATCCTCCAAGCCTTAGAGGGAAGTAATGGCCCATACATGTGAGGATTTGAGGCACAAGTGAGCTTCCACAATCTCACACTGGGTTTGGGATTGAAAAACGCCACAGTGGAGTGATATGTCCATGTATTCAAGATCTCACAGCATGGATATGATGATCAAGCCCACCATCTCACAAGCAGGGAGGTAACTGATCACTCTGGAGAAAGTGTGCAGGTATAAACCAATCTTTTATGAGTTTGTGAAAGAATACCCTTTTACAGTTTGCAGAGCAGGCTGTAGTACACACCACCCCGAAGACAGAAAATTCTGAATGGATGATGCCATACTTTCACCTTTATAGACACGGCTGTGCATTGCATCGTCTTGTATGGAGATCCCATTACATTTCCTGATTCATTTGTTGCTAATGGTGTTATAATTTTGTACATACCTTACAGTCATGGCCACAAATATCAGCACCTTTGGTAAATATGGTCAAAGGAGGCTGTGAAAATTAATCTGCATTGTTAATCTTTTATTTGAAAAAAAAAAAGAAAGCAATTACAAAAATCTACACTTCCATTGGATATTAAACTGTCAAATGAAGGTTTCAAAAAGTACTGAATAAAAGGGTCCCGTTAATTTTGGCCAAAGCGTATTAGAGAAAAACATTTATTTAATAATAATATTTCTCCCCATTTTAAATTATTATTTAAGATTTAAGATTTTTGTGATTTTTTGTTTTGTTTTGTTAATTCATAAAAAAAAAAAAAAAAAAAAAAAAGATTAACAATGCAGACTAATTTTCAAAGCCTTCTTTGATTCTATTTACCAAGGGTGCCAATATTTTTGGCCATGACTGTATATTGGAATTATGATGTCTGTGTGCCACAATTCTAATCAGACACACAGACAGACAGACAGATAGATAGATAGATAGATAGATAGATAGATAGATAGATAGATAGATAGATAGATAGATAGATAGATAGATAGATAGATAGATAGATAGATAGATAGATAGATTGATAGATAGATAGATAGACAGACAGACCTAACAAATGAACAACCAATATATATATATATATATATATAGAGAGAGAGAGAGAGAGAGAGAGAGAGAGAGAGATCTGCAGTTTAAAACAGTGAAGCTAAAATGAGAACGCCAATCAAACAAGGTCATTTTTAAGTGATCTTAGTAATATTTTTAGCTGGAACTCAAGAGGATTTTAACTAGAACATGGCTTTCCATCTAAAATGAATCAAATGAGAATGTAAAGACATAGAGGTGGGTAGTTACTTTATATTAGAAAGCAGTGATTTATTTATAAAAAAGGCAAATACATGTATTAATTTAGGCGAAAAATAATAAAATATAATAAAATAAAATTAAAAATAAATAAATAAATATATTAATAAATTTATAAAATAACAAAATAAATCAAAACCAGAACCAGAATATTATTATAATTTATATTTTAACTACAAGGGAGGTTGTTTTTTAATGTAATAAAAAATAAAGGAATATTCTGTTTTCATTTACTAATCTTTCCATTGATTTTTTTCCCCAAGTTCCGTTTACAAATAATACACGTTTTCTCATTTAAGGTTTTATTTATATTCAATTTTATTTATTTATTTATTTATTTATTTATTTATTTATTTATTTATTTTCTTTTTATTGACTGAGTAAGGCCATCTCAAAGATTGAAATCCTAGTGAAATTAGTGACGTGACATTCAGCCAAGTATGGTGACCCATACTAAGAATTCGTGCTCTGCATTTAACCCACCCAAAGTGCACACACACAGAGCAGTGAACACACACACACTGTGAGCACACACCCAGAGCAAATCATAGTGAAATGAACGAAAATACACTTTAATGCTTGATATCTCAAAATTAGATTTCACAGATGATTGAAATCAAACTACACTATATATATATATATATATATATATATATATATATATATATATATATATATATATATATATATATATATATATATATATATATATATATATATATATATATAATACATTAATGGTGTATAGACACCTGGCCCTACTTTCAATGTAACTTCTGTCTGTGGTCCGAGACACTGGAATAAAGCAGTTTTTGAAAATGTATGGAGGGCTAGTGTATGGCCATTGTATGGTGCTGACTACGACAGTTCAGTCATGCATCTTCAATATAGGTCAGCAGGACACATGAGGCTGTGTGGCTGCTCACAGCTCGCGATCACATTGTGTGTTACTCCTTTGATGCCTAGAAATGGAAGATTGTCATAAGAAGCTTAAGGCAGATTGGAAAGAATTGTATCCATGAGCATTCACAGTGTTGATGGGCACAGTTTGGCTAAGCCATGTATTGAATTGATTCTGCATATCATCTTCAAAATCAATATGCATGATGGCACATCAAATGAGAAGCCTTCAACGGTGAAACATTTTCATAAGACTGTCCTAGATTTGTCTAGATTGGTTATTCCAGACCATTTTCACACTGATGGTGGTGAGTGCCCCTTTAATCAATACAAACTAAACACATTCGAATGGATGAAGGATCATCAATATTATCAAAAGGGCTTTAATATAATAATGTGGTTAAAAATGAACTGTAAAACAAATCTCTCTTTAATGAGACACCTGAGATTTTGCAGTCTTACAGGCAACGAAAACATGTATTTTCAACAAAAAAAATGCAAAATTTCCAAGTATCCCTGGAATGGGAAATAATATCCCCTTGAGGTGCATGTAGCCCTAGTCTGGTTAATATTTCAATGCACTTGCAATAATTTCCCATCGACGCACATATGTCCACATGAATACACACACATGCTTTCACAATCTGATTGAACCATGGCAGATTGTTGGAGGCTAATGGATGAGTATGTTTAGCTGTAGTCTAGCGTGAATCTAGTCTGAGCTGGATTCCACTGACATGTTTATTGAACGATAACTTGGCATTTGAGGCTGCCGTGATTCTGCATGTGTGATTTTCTATTTATTCACCCCTTTCTCTCTCTCTCTCTCCCTCTAGTCATTTTCTCTGCTTTTGCGACGTCAGAACGCAGAGTGAATCACATGGCATGTGACAGTCTGCTGTTGGAGCAGGGCTGAGCTAATTTTGGCATTGTTTTGAAAAAAATAAATAAATAAAAAATATCCTGGTTGTCATCACAAGAAGGAGAAGAAGAAAAAAGGCTAACTCTCTAAATCATAAAGCATATGCGAGGAGTCTGATGTGGTACTGACTTGATTAGGTTGATTATGAAAGCCACAATAGGGGTTCTTGAAGAACAGAGAACAATGTTCTGTTTTTATGGTAATGCAGTGTTTTAAACGCAGAAGCTTCTGAATCAAACCAGTTCTGCAACTCTTCAACCAAACACACTGCTCGCCATCCCAAACACCACAAACTGAGCATGGGACAAAAGTTAGTTGTGTGCCTGCTTGTGAGTGTATAATCATGAGTCTGGCACTAGACGGGTGGAGGTGGACGGGAGGAGTAAGTGCACAGGGCAGGTTCCAAACTGTGTACCAATAGGTGGCACTCTACCCTTTTTGACTAGAAAGGGCAACCTTGAGCATTTTGGCATGGGGAGGGTGGAGGGACTGGATGGATTCTGGCACACTTGTGCTGTTTATTCACACAGGCAAGCCTTGAAAAAAACCCAGTGTGGGCTGTGTGTGGAGCTGTAATTGGATGGTTGATGTTTATGAGCATAATCTCATGTAAGACAGAAATCTCCAATATCTACTTACTCCATGTCAGTACATGAGTCATTCATTCTGAGACACGACCCCGATGATTATCAGACAACTTTCAGAAAACGCACATATTGCACGTATAGTTTTGAGTGTGCATTTAAACTTCAGAAATTAATGTTACAATTTCAATATCAATAAAATGGCCTTAAAAAGAAGACACAATCATAAATTACAACAGTATCTTTAAAGACAACTTTGCTTTATTATGTAATGTAAATTGCTTAATATAATATAATTGCAAGTAAGTTATAAAAAAAAAAAAAAAAAAAAAAAACTATATTATGGAATTTTTTTTCAATCTTTATACACTGCAGCAGCATATACAGAAACAGTCTACAGTCTTTAATATAATTCACATTTGACAACGTTACATAGACATACAAACATTTATTTTATTGTGAGCACCCCCTCCCCAAAAAACAACAAAACAACAACAACAACAAAAAAAGAAAAAGAAAAAAAACTTTACAATGACACTTCGAAAAGTAGAAAAAAAAAATCATATTAAACATTAAAGGGCATACAAATCAATAATAACTGACATAAAAGTCAAACATCATATGGAGACATTTGTGTCATTATATGTTATGGAGATATTAGTGTATATATGATATTGTGCTTTTGACATTATCTCTGAATCTGCTTCATGCTGCTCTCTCTCTCTCTCACACACACACACACACACACACACACACACACACACACACACACACACTTTTCTGATAAAACTGCATAATGTCGAAGATTAGCAGGTCACAGAACCTGTCAATAAGTGTACAGTATGTGTGCATGAGAGGAAAACTAAAACAGAAAACAATCAAACAGTATATTATTATAAATAACGGATTATAAATAACTCATAGGTGCACATGTATGTTTAGCACATTAAATTGCATGCATTTGGCCAGAGACAGTTTTAATGGGTGGATCCTCGTTGTCGCACGACCCAGTTACCCCCAGATGATAAGCCTTCATATTTTTGCATTGACTATACTGGACATTTCATAACTGTTTGTGAACTGGATTTGTTTGTTCTTTATTATTAAGTGATAATGTACTGTACTTAAGTATTAAATTGCAAAGAAAGCGGTCAATATACCTGATAATAAGCATCTTTTCAAGCCCATTTCTAAATCAAAATCAAAATGCAACATACTTTAACATGTTTCACAGCAGGTGGACTGTTGCCAGGAAGGTTTTCAACCAAAAGAGGCTTGGATGGTGAAGTATTTAAATATGCATTTTATAATATACTTTAACCGAGCCCAACAAATACATCATCTTCAATTATAATAGCACCTTATATAAAAAGAACAATTAATCAATGGCAAAGAGCACAGTAGCACTGAATCTGCTGATGCACTCTTGGAAAGGGCATATCTGTAGGACAGAGAGTGTGTCTGTGTGTAAATAAGTCAGTGCATACTGTACATACTCAGTTTTCCCCAGGAGGGCTGCTTTTGTCCAAAAAGGGAGAGAGTTCTAAAATAACTCTCTCCTGAAAGACCCCCATCAGTTCAATGAAGCGAAAAGAGCGGAACAAAATGATTCAAGAAAACAGCTACTGTCTGAAGATAGCACGCATTCTTTGCCCCAGGTGGACTCCAGTGTCTGGGAAGACTAGAACGGTTTGCAGTTGTGTGGAGGAAGTGGACCAAATAAAGGAATCGCCACAATAAATAAAGCATCTTATCTCTGAAAATAAACCACAACTATATATGTCCGTGTACAAAGATAAATCACATCAGGTTGACTCTCAATTAGCAGGATTTGTAAACAATCAAGATAATTGTCTGCGTAAACAAATTGCAGGTGCACAATTATTCAATGTGCCAAGAGGAAAATACAGCATTTATTTTACAGTCCTGTTATGCATGTACATACACATACTATTATAATAAAGTTAAATTATGCATAATGCAAGTAACCCTAAGTCAAACTGTAATCACATGACCACATAGTAAGCACATGTAGTTAATTAATATTCCTCTGTACCTAACCCTACATTATTATCATTATTGTGATGGTCACTGATAATAGTAGTACAGTAGAAGATTTAGATGATGTGAATTAAACTTCATAATGTTTCACTTGATTATACATTTAGTCAGGAATTATAGTTTGGAAAAAGTCTAACTAGTAAAATATGTACACGTTATGTGAAACCTAATACAAGTCATATATTATAAATATATATAAGACTTACTCATGTTAATGATCTCTGCTGGATCAAGTGCTTCATTCTTTTTATTGAGGAAATCCAAAACTCAAATCCTGAGGTAATCCTCATCACATCTTCTTGGGGTGAATTGTGTCTTATTCCTCTCAGCTCGAAGCAAACAGTAAAAAAATAAAAATAAATAAAATAAAAACTCTGAACAGTCTCGCTGCTTTGTTTCTGTGGTACAGTGTTTACATGCCGCACACTTCACGTGGAACATTATAATCTCAAAAGTGCGTTCAGCGCGGGGAGTGGTCAAATTAGATATAATAACAGAAGACATGAAAGGTCGTTTTTGGTAGCATTTGCTTAGTGTAAAAATAGACATGTCAAGCTTTCTATAGATATCTCTCTCATGTCTCTTTGTTGAGTATTCACTGAGTTTTCAAGGACACCTTAAAACAAAGTGTGACCCAATTATTATAGTGATTTTAATAACCATGTAATAACTAGGTACCAACTGTAAACTAAACCTAAACTTATGGTAACCTTATTTTATTCACTACTTTTCTGTGTAAGTAAATTTTACACTAAGTGCATGTACTTTAAAATATAGTGCAAATGAAAATTCCCCTAGGCACGGATGGACAAAATGGACAGCTGCCCGAGTAGTGGCTAAATTCCAAAAAGTACCATGTTGGAAACTAAAATCCATTGTGTACCTTATAACCATCATACATGTCTCAGCACACTGGAGGAGCTGTAATGGTTTGGCCAAACACTGTTTAATGATTGTCTGCAGAGTCACAAGAGCCAAAGAATATGAGCCATTTACAAGACCTGCACCACCATAGGTGATACTTATGAAAATAATAATAATAATAATAATAATAATAATAATAATAATAATAATAATAATAATAATAATAATAATAATAATGCAATGCATCCATGTTTCATTGATAACAATGCATCAATTAAATCACTTGTCATTGAATTCTTATCCAACAGATACATTTTTATTTTATTTTATTTTTTTGTAATTGTAGAATGTTACACTGTCCCTGTTACTTATGACAAATCAACTAGAGTTGTTATAGCAAAGACTGGCCTTAATACAGTTTTGCATTGCTTGGTGCTTCTTTTCAGGGTTAAAGTAATATTAGGGGCTTTCGCACCGCATAGTTCAAGGAACTCAGTTCTATGATATCTTACTAGAGAACCAATTTCCCACTTTGGCCATTTTCCTGGTTGCATTTGCGGCCGACTGCGATGTCTTTAAGAGCTGCATTTACAAACATCAACAACCGGTGAATGGAGGACGCCGTGATCGGAGCTGTTTTTGTTGTGTGTCGTGGGTTTCGTTATAATGGAAATGGAATGTAAATGCACAATTTATGCGATTGAAAGAGAATTAAAAGATGACTAAATCTCTTGCAGTGCTGCATATAACTGAGACAGAGAAAAGAACACAATACTGCCAACAACAGGTAAACTTCGTTATTGCTGGTTTACATGTTCGTGAGGTAAATATCTTTACATGGCTTTTAAAAAATGGCAGGTAGCCAGTGTTTTGTATGCGTTTGGCCAATCAGCGTATACTAATGTCATTGATAGTCCCTATAGAACTGTTTTAAACCCTACTCTAAAATAGGAAAAGTGGGAACTTCCACCTAGTGTTGTCAAAAGTAATGAAATGTTGAGCTGTTGAGCAGATTCTTAGACAGTGCTGATTGGTCATTGTGTTCACGCACTGTGTGACAACACTACTTCCACCAATAGGAACTATGAGAAGGTTGCTCCATTGCGAATGCCCCTATGGCTGCTGTAAAGCTTGCATTTGCCAGAAAGCCTCACCGGCACATTATTGTGAGTGTCTGCAGAAATCTTTTTTTTTTTTTTTTTTTAATCGTGTGACAGTGTCAAAACAAGTGTGCCATAACTGCCATTGCACCTTGACTGTCTTTGGGGAGGAGGAAAATCATTCTGCAGTCGGAGAGTTTCATGCGATGAGAGGTCAATACATGCTATCGGGCTGGAAGAGAGGAAGGGGGCAAAGGTGAAGAAGAGTCAACACTGTCCCCTCTCAGCACAATCACAGTTATATCTTCAGCAGCAGATCCTGGATGTGTCTCTCATCCATCCATTCATCTATGCATTCGCCAGTTTAATAGATGGCCATGTCTTCAGTCCCCCTTCTCCGTGATTTCTAACAGGGCTCACACTTCCCTGAGAGAGAGAGAGAGAGAGAGAGAGAGAGAGAGAGAGAGAGAGAGAGAGAAGATAAGAAAAAAGGGGAAAAGGAAGGGACCTTAAGCACCAAGTGTAAAGAAAAAAGATTCACTTGTATGAAGCTATGGGTAACAAATAACACATCATAGATGCATAAACATAACATTTTAACTCAGATAACAGGTTTAACAGTTTAAAACAGTTTTTAACCACATTTGACATGGCTTGAAGACGACTGTGTTGACCGCTATTAGCAAATGTAACTGAATGTCAGCTTGTATTCGCCACATAATATTGATTTTACATCACACTGTTTAGAGTTCATCAACAAAGCAAAAGGCCTATCCAGTACAAATGACTGAGAATGTTTCTTTTTTATGTTCCAATACAGCCATAGATTTGCTTATTTGCGTTGACAGGTTTTGGATACAGACTCTATTCGATTTGCAGCAGGCCTGGTTTTTGCAGTCAGAGTGAAAATGGGAGAATTCTGGGTGGATGAATGGATGGATAGATCTTGATTTATCTATGTTAAGATGTTGTTTAATTGGGATTGTATTTTTACTATGTTGTTTGGTGTCTTTATCTTGTTAATTTATTAAAAAGTTGCACTTATAGATACGTATATGTAAATACAAAAAAGTAACAAACCCAAAATCAAATGCTGAGGGACACCAGCATGGACAGACCTGATATTTTTTTCCAATACATGTTTATTCAATACTTTTTGGCAACCGCCATTTGCCAAGATAACAACTCTGAGTCTTCTCCTATAATGAGGTTGGAGAACACCTAACAAGATATCGGAGACCAAATTTTCCAGATCATTCGAAGGTGCATGTTGGTGCTTCTCCCAGGGGTTAAAGCAAAAAAAAAAAAAAAAAAAAAATATATATATATATATATATTTGGACTGGAAATGTTTCTTTCCACCTGCTGGACAATTATGAAACAATTCTGATAAAAAAAAAAAAAAAAATTGCCTTCCTAATATGAGGTCATATTTGACTCAAATTGATTCACAGTGGCATTTTCTTTTGACCTTTGTAATTAAAGGTATGTCATCATCTATATCAAAATAAATAAATAAAAATATATATATCTATGTTGATGCTTTGTTTGTATCATTGTCCTAATGAAAGATCCAGCCATGGCATAATCAATTCTTTATTACAGGTAAATAATGTTAGAATGGCGCTGAAAATGAATAAATCAATAAACAAATACAAGAGTAGGTACCCACAGAACTTAAATTATATCAGTATATACGATCGATCAGTAAATCAATCAAATAATTGGTTGACCTGGAAAGACATATGTAATAACTGTATTCAGAAACATATAAACCTCTATTACAGTACCTCAGACTGTGCTATGTGAGTGAGGACCCATAGAGATACGATAAATCTGCATCTCTGGTTCTCACATCCAACATTTCCTGACATATCATAGATGGGCAGTAATTGAATGATCATTACACCAAAGTTATGGCAAAGGCCTGCGTAAAGATGGGAAAATGGGGGATTTTGGGCTGCGCTGACATTTATTGCCTTTGATTTATGAGAAAAGCGTCAGGCCCTCCACTGAAGCGAAGAGCTTATCACCCGCAGGTAGCTTCTGTGAAACTGCTGCATACAGTATGTGTGCGTACACACCAGCCTGCCTTAATGTCTGCTCCTGAATGAACTATTCATTAAACAGCCACCGGCAGGCTGGCAGTGCCCACTTCACTTTCTGTGTCAGACGAACTGAGAGAGAGGAGATATCTTATATGTTCCCTTTGTCCTGTGACAGCACTTTTGTGGAGGCTTGGAGGCCTTTTTCTTTCATTCTTTTTCCCTCTGGATTTGAGAAGAGAAAGGTGACATGAGGACAGAGAAAATCTGACCCACGTTCATTTTGTGAATGAAAAGATAAATGTAAATGAACTTCTTGGAACAAAAGTCTTTGTCCAAATTGGACTATTGCACTATCTATGTCTGGAATATTACGAAAACAATGACTCAGTTGTCAAGAATGTTTTAGTACAGCAACGCTTAATCATTTCAGTTTATTAGCATATTTGAGATATTTAAACTACTGTACAATGTTTTTATTTATGAGTAAAATAAAGTCTGTGGTAAACATAACTTGACGATACTTCAACGTTTTGTTCTACAATGTGAATTACACACATTGATAACCAAAAAAGAAATACATTTGAAGCAGTTATGTTCATTTTTGAAAATGTATGTTTTTAATAAGTAACTAGATAAGAACGTTCGGGATGTGAGTGTGTGCAGATACACATCCACTGCAATTTTACTCTGATTAATACAAGTGGTACACAGCCAGTTTTTAAGCATAGAGCATCCATGTCAAAAGAAAAACAAAAAAAATATTTTTGACCCACACATTCTTAAAAAGAATGAAAATCAAGCTCTACTGAACCAACAGAGCAGATTCCTACCTGGATTCCATAGTGTCTTTGGTGAGATAGACAATCCAGTAGACCAGGTTGAAGGCCCCGAAGGACAGCGGGAAAAGTATGCGAGAGTACTTGTCAATAATACTAGTTGTGAGCGTGTTGATGGCAGGGACAGTGGAGCCTTGCTGATGGAGATCAGGCTGTGGAGCTCTGGAGAACCTCTCAGGAGCATCTCTTTGAGAGTTCAGCCTTTTCTTCAGCACACCTCCAGGGTCCAGAGGATTCTACACACAGACAGATTCATTTGTGAGGACAAGCAAACAGTTATCAAAGTGACACTTTTCACATTTAAGCCTGGAACACAGACTAGAAAGGAAACAGTGCAGCTGGTTTAATGACAGACCACAGAAAATGTTTTTACAGTGATCCTTTTTGTTCCAGTGACACAAACAAACGAATACAACACCAAAATAATAATATTCACCCTGATAGCATTTCTTTTGATTTTGTTGCAAAGATAAATTTGTTGTAAAACACTTTAAAGACACTAGGGAGAGTTATTTTGTGATGTATTAGCAATATGTACTAGTGTTGATTTAAACTGCTGCATTAAAGCAAACTTGATAATAAAAAAAAGGGATCCATTAAAATATGCATTTTCCAATTGTATATACATTGTTAATTGATGCACCTTGCTATTACTTGGACACATATTTATTTATTTCAAGGATCCGATGTATCTTCTAACACCGTGATCTAAAGCTTATTTTATTTTATGATGTTATGTTATGTTATCCTGGAGGCTAACTCAACATCTACAGTACGACCAGTTCATGTCTCTGTAAATAATTGTTGGTCTCACTTTATATTAAGTTCCAAAGCTCACTATTAACAAACTATTTTCTATGACTTTTGTCTCAATAAACTCCTTATTCGCTGCTTATTATTAGTTAGTAAGATAGTTGTAAAGTTTAGGTATGGCGTAGAATATGGGATCCAAAATATTCTCATGCAGAATAAGGCATTCATTTGTGCTTTATAAGTGCTAATAAACATCTAACATGTGTGTAATATGCATGCTAATAAACAACTAGTTAACAGTGAGAATTAGTCCCTAAACCAAAGTGTTACTGAACTGTTGTATGCAACAAAGCAATTATTATTTTATTTTTTTATTATTAAGAGGTCATAACCGCAAAACATGATATTCAGAGCATTTGGGCAACAAGATCTGTGAAATGAACTTTAAATTAGTTTTTCTCTCTAAGTGAACAAGGCTATTTATGGATTTCATTCACAGCGCCTCAGCCCTTTTCCGGCTGAGGAAAGTTTTGGCATGGAGCAGCAGCTTTGACTCGGTTCCATCATTGAGCAGGTTTCCAAGCTGTGAGTGTCAGCTGCAGATCACTGTGTAACCCAGGGAGCACCTGGTTCACGCTGCCATACGCACACAGCTATTTTTGACACTGCAACAGGCAGCACCTAACTCAGACTAAATACCCAAGGCAATGGGATGTTCAAACACTTGTTTCCCCATCTCTGGGATCAATGTGCACCATTGCACTGTTCTCAGAAAGAGCCATCATATGTGACCCTGGACCACAAAACCTTTCATAAGGTTATTTTTGACAAATAAAGAATGTGAGAACAAAACAAAATGGCAATCACAAATTAGAAGTATAAAAGAAGTAGAAGTATTCCTGTGACTCAGTGGTAGATCATTGCTTTAGCAGTGCAAAAGGTTGTGGGTTCAATTCCCAGGGAACCCACATACTGTTAAAAAAAAATGTATAGCCTGAATGCACTTTAAGTTGTTTTGGATAAAAGCATCTGCTAAATGTAAATTTTACAAACCAAGGATTTGTAAAGAAAAATGTGGAGGATTTCGATTTTGTCATGTTACACGGGAATCGAGTAGTAAGGAGATGCAGGAGACGCTGGAGATTTAATTAGATTGTAATATAATAAAGATGGGGAAACACAGGATCTCAAGAAGACATTTAAGAAGACTTTTAACAGCTGACTACGAACTCAAAGCAGGAAACATTATTTATACACAGACAAATGGGAGAACAGACTAGACACACCTGGGATCAATGAAACACATAGGAAACACCTGGGATGAAATCAGTTAGCATAAGCAAAAACACACACAAAACACGAGACAGAGTCTGACTTGTCCTTCAGGACAGACACGGACAGTGGGCCTCCAGAGCATTACACATTCGGGGGGCCATGGCAGAGCAGGGGACTTGGGAGGCCATGGCGGAACAGCCGTCAAGGCCACAGCCACAGCCCACACCTCGGCCTCTACAGCTGGAGCCTTAACACCCCCCCCCGCCACCCAAAATACTTGTGGAAATTTACAGCACTGTACTCAGGGCCTGGGAATTATGAGTCCTCCCTGTGGTTGATGGGGAATCAGGAGCCTTCCCTGGGCTTAACTTGGGAACAGGAGTGCATCCTGGGCTAAACTCGGGAAAAGGACCCCATCCTAATACTAACTCTGGAACAGTGGCCATCCTGGGCTTAACACAGGAACAGGAGCCCATCATGGGCTATGCTCTGGGACTGGGCCGTCACAGGAGAAAACTCTGGGGCCTGGACAGACACCCTTCTCCTCACCCCTAGTTTTCTTTTCTGGATCGGGGGGAAAAGGCATGGTCTGGGCCAACACTGGCCTGGGCAGACATTGGAGTGAGCTCTGGGGACAACACTGGAGCTAGCTCTGGAGGAGTGGGCATTGGAGGGTGCTCTGGAAAGCGCTTTCGAGGAGCAGGCACTGGAGGACGCTCTGGAAGCTGCTTATGAGGAGTGGGCACTGGAGTGAGTTTTGGGGTTGGAGCAGATGCTGGAGCGAGCCTTGGAGGTGTGGGCACTTGAGGGCACTCTGGAAGGTGCATACGGGGAGCAGGCCACTGGAGGACGCTCTGGAAGGTGCTTACGAGGAGTGGACACTGGAGGACGCTCTGGAAGGCGATATCAAGGAGAGGGCACTGGAGGACGCTCTGGAAGCTGCTTATGAGGAGTGGGCACTGGAGTGAGTTTTGGGGTTGGAGCAGATGCTGGAGCGAGCCTTGGAGGTGTGGGCACTTGAGGGCACTCTGGAAGGTGCATACGGGGAGCAGGCCACTGGAGGACGCTCTGGAAGGTGCTTACGAGGAGTGGACACTGGAGGACGCTCTGGAAGGCGATATCAAGGAGAGGGCACTGGAGGGTGCTTTGGAAGGTGCTTATGAGGAGTGGGCACTAGAGTGAGTTATATGGTTGGAGCAGACACTGGAGCGAGCCTTGGAGGAGTGGGCACTTGAAGGTGCTCTGGAAGGCGCTTTCAAGGAGCGGGCACTGGAGGGCACTTTGAAAGGATTTTATGAGGAGCGGGCACTGGAGTGAGTTTTGGGGCTGGAGCAGACACTGGAGGGAGCATTGGAGGATCGGGCACTTAAGGACACTTGAGGGTGCTCTTGAAGGTGCTTTCGAGGAGCGGACTCTAGAGTGAGCTTTGGGAATGGCTGGCTTGGCGCATTTATGTTCGTTGGGCTTGCCATATTAATGTCCGTTGGGTGGGCCGTGGACGGTGGGCTTGACACAGGAACTGCAGGCTGACTAGACTAGTAAAATGCTGTCAGATGGGTCCCGGATTGGGATCAGAGGCTCTCTAGACAAGGGATGGTTGCCTCCTTCCAGCCGAAGTTGGTGGTGTCTGGGAGCTCCGCGGGGCAATGGTATGTCATCCCAATCTGGAAAAGCGTCACCAGGGTTTCCCCCTCGAGGGAGCTGGCAAGAGTGAGCGGCACAAACTTTTGCCCTTGCATAACAGATCAGGTCGGGGCTTTGTTGAGCCACGGCGATAAGCATCGCTCGTTCATCCACTTTTATGACGCAAAAAGAATAACATAAGACTTTTAAAACAAAAAAAAAAAAACACAAAAAAAGGTGTTGCTTACTTTATAGGTCGGTTGTCCTGTGAAGTTATATGGGGATCGAGGAGCAAGGAGACGCAGGAGATGCTGGAGATTTCTTCAACAATACTTTTTATATAATCACGGTGGGGAAACACAGGATCCCAAGAAGACATTTAAGAAGACGTTTAACAGCCGACAGCAAACTCAAAGCAGGAAACACTATTTATAGACAGACTAGACACACCTGGGATCAATGAAACACATAGGAAACACCTGGGATTAAATAAATTAACATGAGCAAAAAAAATGGTTTTCCATTGCTAAAGTAAGGAAGATTTGCTTATTTTGCTCCTATAAAGAAACTCGCGAGACAAGCATACCTCAGAGGTTTGCACGCTGCACATATTATTTACTACATCATCAACCAGAATGGACAGATAACAGAAGTGAGAGAAAAGTATTTATTATTTTGAAATATGGATATTTTTCTTACAAAAACACATGGATTCGCTACAGGGGGCCAACTGAGGCACGTTTTATTATGAATGTGTGAGCTTCATTTGATGAATGTGGACTGTTCCACTGCATTACCCAGTGACTACAGCGATATAGCTTGGAATAGCCAGGATCATTTTCAATATAACTCTGATTGGATTTGTCTGAAAGAAGAAAGTCAAAAAATATATATACACCTAAGATGCTTTGAGGGCGAGTAAAACACAAGCTAATTTTCATTTTTGGGTGAACTAACCCTTTAACAACTATCTTACTGACTATTAATACGGAGCAAATTAAGAGCTTACTGAAACAAAAGCTGGGGTTAATAGTCGGTTAATAGTGACAATTGATACCCAAATTAAATGCTGAGCGCAAATGAATGTAAAATGCCACTCAAAACATTTAAGGATCCCAGCCAATACAACATTTCTCAACCAGTGGGGTGAGTTTGGGACAAGCCTATTGGTTTGTCCTATTAATAGTGGAGTATTCAGGAAACCTGCAGGAAAATGTATTATCTGGTAATAGTGCAAATAACACTGGTGTACAAAGCACTATGGGACGATCATGTCATGAGCCAATTACTGTAGATTTGTTTTTACACCACCAAGAAGCCAGTGGAAGTCTTAATGAAGTCAAGGTTGAGCTGAGCAAACCACTTCCAAACTCCTAAAATTCTGAACAAATCCGAGCCACAGTCTCTGTCATTATGCCTGCGACTTTACACATGATGGAACTGTGACTTCACACAGTAATTTACTCGCTCCGGGCAAGTGTACGATGGCATTGCGTCTACCGCCTCCAGCAATCATGAGAGACACAGAGGATAGATCTCCTCGCTTTGAGCCTGGCATGCTTTTGCTTGGATGTTTTGTTACATTGAACTGATTATATAATCTGCAGCAGTAAAATGGCTAGGGAGGCCACTGGCTGTCTCCTTTCGTCTAGTGTGCCTGTTATCAGCTAAAATGAGAGCGAACCATGAAAGGGAGAGAGAAGAGAGGCTGGAGTGAATGGAGGTACAAAGAATTACCGTAACAAGTTCTCCATCACTTCTGACTGCAGCACAAGCCATGCTTGCCCGCCGGAGCTCCTTATTGGCCTGCAAAGTGGAGAAATAGTTGACAGCGGCGAACTCGATAAGGGCTGAGAAGACAAATGCGAAGCAGACGGCGATGAACCAGTCCATGGCGGTTGCATAGGAGACCTTGGGTAACGAGTGACGGGCGCTAATGCTCAGCGTGGTCATGGTTAGTACTGTGGTGATGCCTGTCAGGGACACATGAACACAAAATCCAGTTAGCTTGACTGATTTTAGAAAGTCTTGGTAAAAAAATTCTGTTCACTTCTCAGTGGATTAGGTTAAACTTTACCTCAGTTCAACACAATGAAAATTCTGTTATTGTTATTATTCACAACTGACACCCAAAATGGATAAAAGCCTTTTGAATGATGATGAATTCTTATTTAACATTTTTAAATATGTTTTATATATTTAAAATTTGTATTTATACAAACCTAAAAACCAACCCAAACCTATGCCACCCCAATAGGGTTCAAGATAATAGAAATCTAAAACACAGAATCTAGATACAATATAATGATAATGAAAATAACTGGATAAATAAATAAATAAATAATAAAAAGAAAATGCAGGGCTATAAAATAGATGAAACAGTTTGAAACCTATATCTTTCTAGATGCTGTATTACATCTCAAGTCCAACAAGAGACGTGTTGTGGTTCTGTGTCTTTGTACTCTTAATTTGTAGTTTTGCTATCTGTTTATTTTTTTCCCCTGATGGTTTGCACATGTTCTATATTAATCTATTACCCCAATTTGTATTGTGTTTTGTGTTTCTTGTATTTCTGCTCTGGCCTTGTTCATATATGGATGTCATGTTGGTAGACTCAGTTCTGTCTCTTGGTTGGCCTCTTTTCTGTACTCTTGTTGTGGATGTCATTACAGTCATTTTATAATGGATCATAGAGACCGATGGGCTGCTGGTGCATCTTGGCTCTATTGAATAGGTCATTTACTCAAAGCTCTGCATGAACTCTCGTGGAATAGCTTCAGGATAAATATTAGGCATTAGTATGGTAAGGGCTTAAAAGCCTTTGAGATTCAAAGGGATTTTCCCAAAAATATATCAGAAAACATTATTAAATTAGCTTTGTGATCATTTATTTTACATCTAAAGCAACACAGCTTTTTGTCAAGTGTTGATTCATCTAATAACATAGATGTATAGAATAGTCATCCAAAGGCAAGGGGTTTTTATTTTATGAGATAAGAATGGCTTTTTTATATTTAATTCAGTTGGAATGCGCCCACATAAATAAATGTATACAATTTGCATTATAATGGTGTATGTATACAAATTATACATACAAAACCAATAATAAAAAATATAATGTGATTTCACATTGCATCCTCATAGTCAAGTCAAGTACTTTATTGTCATTATGTAACACATCAAAATGTATCATGTGATAGCTGTCTATATTACTGATTTCTTTCAATGCCATTCATTTCATTGCAATTAATTAATAAATTAGTTAAGTACCACAAGGGCTTCTGGATAATACATAATCATTATTCATGAGATAAAACATACATTCCAAAGAATATTCATTCATTCATTGATTTAAATCATTGCCTTTCAGAAAAGCCTTCCAATTTCAAGTAAACTGGAATTCTATATCAGATGGGCAAGAAAAAATTTCCATGAGATGTGAAGCCTGATGTACAAAATGACTGCTGTTTAGCTAACTCAAAGGAGTACAAACACCAAAATGACCTGATATTTGGGTACGATTAGAAGACAAAAATGGCCTGGGTTCCTGCTCCCATTATATTCTGTTGAGAGCAAACTCTATGACATAGCAAGTCATATGCTGTCACTTTAATTTATATATATATATATATATATATATATATATATATATATATATATATATATATATATATATATATATACACACACACACACACACACACACACACAAGTAAAACAAATCTGGTATCTCTTGTGTTTTACACCCTTTCTGCATCACCTTCTCAAAACCTGTTACTTTAAGGGCAAAGGTGTTGCTGATCTAATCTGCCGAGCTCTCCACATCAGGACTGGCCTACTGTGTTCACGTTGTCCTGCTGTGGGTGATCTATAGGGCAGCTTATGGTCAATGGGTCGAGCAGATATTAGATACATTTTCTCACCCAAGAAGATACTACATTCAAGAGAGAGAGAGTATCTGCCAAGAGGACAGTAATGATGAAACATGTTTGGGCCTTAATAGAGACATCAACATTTTATGGCAAGCACAAAGCTTGATTCTAGATAACTGAGCCCTATAGAGACACAACAGGAGTCCATTATAAATGGACATTATGGGAAGCTGAGCTGTCAGGGATCAGGTTTGTTTGTATCACACAGTAATACAATTCACTATAGACAGAGCTAAATAAACCTAAATAAACACTATGCCCTAAAGGAATATTTCAGAGTAATCATCATTTATTAACTTTCATGTATTCCAAACCTGTGTGACTGTCTGAATGATGAACAACAGTTGTCAAGCTCTAATTGACAAAAGGTGCCTGTGGCGGGGGAGGCGTGGTTCAGCGAGGTCTGCAACAGTAGGGAGAGTGAGGAGACGAGCGCTGGTAAGTGGATCAAGTGAAAGACGATTAACATCTGGGTCTCGTTACAGTGATTGGCGTGGGGAACCGGTATTTAAGCCGGCAGAGGACCGACGAGGAGTTAGAGAGCTGGGGAACAACTGCCCGTCCCGAACCTCCTGGTCTCTGCCAACCTAAGAAGAGCCATCCTCCAGAGGGTCAGCCTCAGTCCTGAGCAACACCGTCAGCGCTTCCGGTCACTGGAACTGACGACAACACTTTCTCTTGGCGCAGCAGCTCCAGGACTCGTGCCGCAAATGGCTGTTGGCCAGAGGAAGCGACGCCGAGACCATCATCAACACGGTGGTACTGGAGCAATTCATCCTCCACAGAGGAGCACCCAGTGGGTCCAGTGCAACCTCCCGGTGTCGCTGGATCTGACCATCCAACTGGCCAAATTGTTACCAAATACTCAAGAGTATTAAGGGGGGTACCTATCAGGCTTTGGTGGATTCAGGTTGTAATCAGACCTCCATCCATCAAAGCCTGATACAATCTGGGGCATTGGATACAGTCCGCATGGTTAAGGTGAGGTGTGTGCATGGGGATATAGTGGAATACCCCGTAAAAGCCATAGCCATCAAATTTAGTGGCCAAAAGCATAATGTGGAGGTGGCCGTTAGTCTGCGCCTCCGGCATCCGCTAATCTTGGGAACTAATTGGCCAGCGAAAATTCATACAAGAAGACAAGAAAAATTGGGACCGTTGGCTAGAACCCCTCTTATTCGCTGTGCGCCAGGTCCCCCAAGCCTCCATGGGGTTTTCCCCCTTCGAGCTTCCTTATGGATGCCAGCCCCAGGGGGTGTTAGACGTCCTAAAAGAAACTTGGGAGGACGGACGCTCGGATAGCAAGAATGAAATTCAATATGTCCTGGACCTGAGAGCTAAACTCCATACACTGGGGCGGCTCTCTATGGAGAATTTGCTTCAGGCCCAGGACAGACAAAGCCAGCTGTATAACCGGGGGGCTAAGCTAGGAGAATTTGCACCGGGAGATAAAGTGGGTCCCACTTTATATTAGGTGGCATTAACTACTATGTACTTACATAAAAAATAAGTACAATGTACTTATTGTGTTCATATTATATTGTAAAACACTTTTGCTGCTATTGAGGTGGGATAGGGGTAAGGTTAGGGAGAGGGTTGGAGGTATGGCTAAGTTGTAAAGTATGGGTCAACAGTGTAATTATAAATATAATTACAGAAATTAAATACAGATCTAATTACATGTAGATTTTTTTAATATAATTACAATGTAAAAACATGTATGTACAGAATAAGTACATTGTACTAAATTATTAATTAAAATGTAATAATATAGTAGTTAAGGCCACTTAATATAAAGTGGGTCCATAAAGTGCTCGTATTACTGCCAACCTCTAGCTCCAAATTACTGGCAAAGTGGCAAGGACCCTTTGAGGTCACACGGCGGATAGGGGATCTCAATTGTGAGGTAGTACGAACAGATAGAGGTGACTCACGGCAAATCTACCACCTCAACCTCATTAAGAAATGGAGCGCAGACCGACGAGGAGTGAGAGAGCTGGGGACTCGTGGGAGTAAGGAGCTGGAGAGCTACCGACCCAGAGACACGAAGACTGTAGTAGTGCAATGTAGAAACAGACCGTGAAGTGCATGCACATCCAGCGCGATTCTTTATTTGTTTTATTTGTGCTAAATAAAGTATCCCACGAGCCCCGTACGCCAACCCCGGTCTCCTTCCTCTTTATAAGACTGAACTTTGTTACAGTGCTATAAAAGAATAATGGTTCATAGAGCACAAACTCTTTTGGCACTTTTGATGCCATACAAAAGCTTTTTGTGAGGGAAAGACAATGTGTTACATTATAACATGTCACAGTGGCACTGATAATCATTTCCTTTGCCATAGATCTCATCACTGTTTGGTGCATAGGACAACAAGTATTCTCCATAGTAATTTTCAATGATCACAGATCTTCCATAAAAGTTATTTTCGAGGTGATTTTTGGGCGTCCCTTTTCCAGGCCACCAGTATCTTGCCACCTTGACTATCTGATGGTCAGGAAGGCATAAGAAGTGTCCGGAGAATTGAAAACAGTGTTCGTGACTGTCACAGAGAGGGGCTGTGTGAAGGCACGACTGTATACTTCCATGTTTGTGACATGGTCCTGGTAAGTGATCTTAAGGATGCATTGCATTTAACGGAGGTGGAAAACATCCAACTTTCGAGCAATGGTTTCAGTCATCTTCCACGTCTCACACGCATAGGTTGCCATCGACACAACAATCATAGCCAGGAGTCAAAGTTTAATCTGCAGAGAGAGGGTAGGCAAGTTCCAGATTGGACGAAGTCGCTGGAACACGGCAAATACATCGCAGAAGCAGCAGATGACATCTCGTTCTGCATCTCCATTTGAGGAGACAACATTGAAAGTGAAGTGACATGTTACCAAGTATATACCCATACTTGGAATTTGTGCTCTGCATTTAACCAATCCAAGTGCACACATACAGTAGTGAACACACACACACCATGAACACACACCCAGAGCAGTGGGCAGCCAGTCATGCAGAGCCCGGGGAGCAGTGCCTTACTCAAGGGCCTCACTTCAGTTGTGGTAGTGAAGGTGGAAGAGAGCGCTGACCTGAGACTTGATCCCACAACCTTCAGGTCACAAGTCTGTCTCTCTAGCCATTAAGCCACACTGCCAAAATAAGTGATGTTTGGAACTTCCTCTACTTTTTTCCCATCAATTGTAATTGGTACTCTCAAGTATACATAACCGATGCAAAAGAGTTTAGTCTTCAGTCCATTAATTCAGAGTCCAGTGCTGGCTGCTTAATTTTCTAGGGCAGAAGTGAGGTCTCTCAGGGCTGTTTGAGTAAGGCTGAGAATGACAAAATCATCAAGTCAAGACCTGCAAGCAAGAGATTACCAACACTCCAGGGTATGCCGATGTGTAGGCGGTCAATGGAGTGGCGGGTGACGAAGTCGATGACAAGGAGCATCGGTGATAGCACATACCCTTGTCGTATGCCAGTTTCAATTGCAATTTCAATATGTTATTCCTTCTTCCATCCGTACACAACATCAAAAGACTTGGTAAAGTTGCGAAAGGAAATGGAAATCCATAAGCCTTGGCTATCTTACAAAGCATTTCTCAGTTTGCACTGAGTCAAAGTCCTTGACAAATTCGATAAAGTTCAGTGAGATTTGTTGTTGGTATTCCAGCGATTGTTTGATCACTTCTTGTAGAGCAAAAATCTGCTCTATGCAGGATATGCCCCTTCAGAAGCCTGCTTGTTGATCTCTAAGGCAGGCATTGACAGCTTGTTGGAGGCAATTTATAAGGACAATAGAAAATACCTTTCCTGGTACCGAGAGAATACCCCACCAGTTATCACACTTGGAGAGATCACCTTTTTTTGGGAGCATGATGATGTTCTCAGCCTCATCGTCATCATTGAATTAAAACATTAGAGAATTGCTATTTCCTTAGAGTGACCATAAGACTGCTGAAGACTTGGAATATAAAGGCTTGAGTAAAAGTACTTTTATGCAATGCCACAATACCATGGTATATAAATATGGTCAAATGAATTGAACCAGATCATTATTACTCTTTTCATACAGATAAATTGTCCTGTTATATTATTCTGAACTATCTTTTTCGAACAGCTCTTTTCTCAGGTGTTCAGTAGAATCTGATTGATGTCCAAAACACAGAGCTGTGATTCCCAAAAGCATCATTAGCCTAAGCAGATCGAAAAAAAAAAAAAAAAAAAAAAAAAAAAAAAAAACCTGCACCAATGACAATGCAATGCTTTTGGGAAATGCAGGAAAGTATAATTCCTTACAGATGCGACATAAAAACATTTTTATGTCTAAAATGCTCTTGAATAGGTCAATGGACTGACTCTAATCTCATAACTGACACTCATATAAATATCTGCATAGCTCATTCACTCTTTTCAACCTCAAATTGATGTCTTTCACAGATAAATATAACTTGAGTTTTCATCTCCACAATCTAATTACAAAAAAAAATCACTGAATATTCAACTTCAGCTTTAAATCAAATGTTAATACCTACAAACCCGATTCCAAAAAAGTTTGGACACTGTATAATTTACAAATATCATAAAATTATATTTTATTCACAATAGAATATAGATAAGATATCAAATGTTGAAACTGAGACATTTTGAAATGGCATGCCAAATATTGGCTCATTTTAGATTTCATGAGAGCTACACATTCCAAAAAAGTTGGGACAGGTAGCAATAAGAGGCCAGAAAAGTTAAATGTACATATAAGGAACAGTTGGAGGACCAATTTACAACTTATTAGGTGAATTGGCAACATGCTTGGGTATAAAAAGAGCCTCTCAGAGTGGCAGTGTCTCTCAGAAGTCAAGATGGGCAGAGGATCACCAATTTCCACCAATGCTGTTGCGAAAAATAGTGGAGCAATATCAGAAAGGAGTTTCTCAGAGAAAATGTGCAAATAGTTTGAAGTAATCATCATCTACAGTGCATAATGTCATCATTCAGAGAATCTGGAACAATTTCTGTTCCAAACCATACTGTATGCCTGTGATCTTGAGCCCTTAGACGGCACTGCAACACATACAGGAATGATACTGTAATGGAAATCACAGCATGGGCTCAGGAATACTTCCAGAAAACACTGTCGGTGAACACAATCAACCGTTCCATTCGCCATTGCTGGCTAAATCTCTATAGGTCAAAAAAGAAGCCACATCTAAACATGATTCAGAAGAGCTGGCGTTTTCTCTGGGCCAAGGCTCATTTAAAATGGACTATGGCAAAGTGGAAAACTGTTCTGTGGTCAGATTAATCAAATTTGAAGGTTTTTTTTGGAAAACTGGGATGCCATGTCATCCGGACTAAAGAGAACTAGGAGCTAGGAGCATCTAGACGCCTGTATTAGACAAGAATGGGACAACATTCCTATTCCTAAACTTGAGCAGCTTGTCTCCTCAGTCCCCAGACGTTTGCAGACTGTTATAAAAAGAAGAGGGGATGCCACACAGTGGTAAACATGGCCTTGTCCCAACTTTTTTGAGATGTGTTGATGCCATGAAATTTAAAATCAACTTATTTTTCCCTTAAAATTATACATTTTCTCAGTTTAAACATTTGATATGTCATTTATGTTGTATTCTGAAAAAGAAATTATTGAAATTTTAAACTTCCATATCATTGCATTCTGTTTTTATTCACAATTTGTAAAGTGTCCCAACTTTTTTGGATTTGGGTTTGTAGACAGATCCTATTTACAAGAGAACATGTTTACAGATCCTGAGCATGAATGGAAATGTATAAAGTAAACACAACTCCTAGGGGTAAAAACATGCTTTTAAGGGCAAAAGGTTCGTCCAAATTAACCTCAGTCAGTTCCATCTCTGAACCTGATGCTCTGGGTTATTTCAGCTTTTAGTGGAAGAAACAACCACAATGAATATGGACAGTGAGTGGCTCTGTCTATTCAGTTCTACTCTCTAAAGCAAGTCATTTGTTAGAACTCTCACTGCATTTTTTTTTTACACTATATTAAGTTCTCTTTCACATCTCTTTTCACAGGAATAACACTTTCACCTTAGAACTGAGACAGAACTGAGAAACACTGTAGGTTGCTCACCTCTTCACATGAGCAGTGTTTGCTTGCAGAAACAACTCCTCTGACATGGTGTATCTCACACCTCACTTAGAGCAAAGACATTTTTAAACTAAAGTTGTGACTTTATCAGCAAAACATGAACGTATCTTAATTAACACATTTAAAGTTCGCCCAAAAACGAAACTGACATAATTTACTCAGCTTTGTGTTGTTCCAAACCTGTTTGAATCTCTTTCTTCTGTTGAAAACAATACATATATATGTATTTTGAAGAATGTGTTTTCTGTAATGTAAGTAAATGGCTACTGTCCAGTGGTACATCTTTCAAAATATATTTTTTTGTGTTCAAAAATGGGTGAGGAAATTATGACAGAATGCTCAGTTTTGGGTGTCTGCAGTTCAAAACATCCGTATAATCTTAATCTTTGCATAGGAGTATATTGTGCTCCAAACAAGAAACATTTCCTCAGAAAATTCAGATAGGTTTCCAGAAACGTTTTACCATCTTACACATATGGAATATAACAGCTTGTAATAGCTTTAATTGTTTCATGCTGATGTGTTTTTCATAAAGAGAGAAAAAAAGAAAAGAAAAAAAAAAACACTTTAGCTGTAGGTTATAGACAGATACACTCCTAATTGCCCAATAAGCTCATTCTAATGGTCTCATTCAAACACAAGTGGGAGACCACAAAGACAGATGATTCATTCGTGCATATAAATTAATCATCTGAAAAAGCAATGAGGACAAAGTAAAAGTTGAGATACTGAACAGTCTGGTTCATTCAAAGTTAAAATAAAATAAACAGTACAAATATATACTGTATTTGCATCCACTGAAAATGTATGGTTCTTCTCATGTTTCTGTTTAGAAATTAGGGCAAACAGAGGAAGACAAGGAAGAGGATCTCAGTATGTTTGCTTTTATCTTACACCACCACAGAACAAGGGCCAAGCACTAAGTGATTTAGGAGCATTGCCAACAGCTGCCAAGAAGAGTGCATTAAGATAATGAACCAATGGAGATCTACATAAAAAAGCAACAGAAAATGTGCATCATCTCATCAAGTTATAAAAGACTGCTTAAAAAATTCATCTGGTTTATTTTCTGTTTATGAAGACTTTGATATATATTGATGATGGCACCATTTTTATATAGTATAAAAACGATACTTTCAGTATCAGTATCTCAACGCCCAACTATTCACTTTAAATTTTTCTGTACCAATATAGATTTATTTATTTCAAATCTGGTGTATTTAAAATACAAACACCTTCTGCTTTCTGTGGCTCAGTTCCAAGACTTAGTGAACTGCTTTGCACTCCACAGCCTACATAGACAGCATCCTCACATTCGACATCAGTGGCAACTTATAACGTTCAGCATTAGTTTGTTTACTATGAACAAATAGATAAAACAGTCTAAATAGCCTTAGTAAAATTATTCAGTAGTGTCAAACATCTGTTTAATGATACTGTTTACTTATAAGTGATCACTTCGTTAATTGCCTGGGTTGTTTTCACTGAGCTTGTTGCTGTGCATGCTAGGATTGCGTTCTGCATGAGGAAAACATTGAAACTTGGCCAAAAAAAGGTCATAATGATCTTAGAATCAGCCTTAACGTCAGGAAACAATGATCTATTGTGCCTCAAAATGCTGCAAATCACACTAGGTCGAAAATACAAGGTTTCATTTCAAATCAGATTTTGTGTCCACACAGTAAAATGCCATGCACTTTAGTATTAGCATATTGGTGCCTGCACAATGAGACCCACATAGGAACAATTAAAAAGGAAATAAAATACAGTGGCTTACCAAACACAGTTCTGGCCGGTACTGACTCTTTGTCGATCCAGAAGGAGACCTGTGCTAGGATCACAGTCATAATGCACGGGATGTATGTCTGGATCAAGAAGAAACCCATCTTCCTCTGCAGGTGGAAGTACACTGTCATGACTATGTATTCACCTATGAGAGATGGATGTGGGACATTAGTGGAATAGGCAATCCTAAACTACAAACCATAGATTATGTACGAACACGTTCAAGACAAAAACCCATTTCAACACATATTCAACCCATATGTTCAAGATTGATTGAAATCATGAACATTTTTTAAGTGGTTTGCATTGAGAATTGGTGCTCGGCAAACCAGAACACATTTTTCAGTGAATCATCTGTCCCAAAGCTCATACCTGTGTTTGACTTTAGCCTCTCACTAGACACCGTCTGTCCAATGAGATCATACTGAAGCAGGCTGGAACTCTCCTGAGGAACCTCCACTGAAAATAACGGCCCTTTCTTCCACGTGTAAACAATCTCACTCATTGGATAGGCATCTATATTAGACACAGATCCAGACTGAAGTCAGTCATACCACTAAATCCATGCAATGGGAAAATGTGCCATTTCACAACATACTTACAGCTGCCGAATTTCAAAGGACATGAATGTCCATCCATTGGAAAATTGATCAGCCGCATGGGACACTCAGCATTGATGGTTAACCTGATTACATTAAAAGCATCACATTAAATTTATGTCAAATAACAGATGATTTTTTAAAACTCTGCAGTGAGTTCTTTCTCCTGTTAAACACAAATAATGATAACTGAAAAATGTTGGTAACCAAACAGTTACTGGTGGCCATTAACTTCCATAGTACGGAATACAAATACTATGGCTACCAGAAACTGCAACATCCTTCAAAATTTCATTGTTTGTGTTCCACCAAAAAAAAAAAAAAAATAATAATAATACAGGTTTGGAGCTACATGAATCTTTAACTTTGCACTGATTTTAACACAATTAATTCAACAACTTTTATTATCAGCATTAAAAATGTTAAGTATACATGCATATTTACAGTTACCAGTGAATGGTGTATAATAGAATGTAACGCATTTTTATTTATTATTTTGTTTGTGTGAAATGCTAAGAAAGAATGTGTGTTTTTAAGAGTTTAATTTCTACTCTCATTTTAGAGAGCAAGTGTGCAGTGCATCTTTGAGTGGGAGAGCAAATGTTTTGGCACGCAGGTTACCTCATGGTGTACAGAATAGTTCCGTTCTGCATGATGCGGAACAGCTTGTTGGGGGTGGTCATGTTGTGCGAAATAGAACGTTTGCCATTTCGGAAGAAAGTGTCCGGTGTCCAGATCTTGCTGACCATTAGGTTGTTGAGACGCAGGATCTCAATGGGGCCCTCAAATTTCAGCCGGTCGTCTATCCACGTTTGCCGAAAAAACACATCCATTGTGTATTCCTGAGAAATGGTTGTAAATGTTTTATAAGATGTAGTTTTTGTGACTGGAGTTTGAAATCAGCACAAATCAATGTTCCATGTGCAGAGATATATAAAGTAATAAAGTGTCATTGAGTATGTATCTGATTCAGGCTGGTATACAATCACTGTGGAATGGTATTTTTTATCTTTCTTTTTTTTTTCACTAATCTTGGCGGGGACTTATCTATACTGTCTTTCGGATTGTCACAGTGGATCACATGGCAAGCGATGTGGCTTTGGACATTATAGAAAAATAGTGTAGTGTGTTAGAGAGGAAAGAAAGCCGAGCCGGGACCCTCACTGTCAGGGATTGTCAACCAGATTAAAATCCCTAAGCTGCTATAATGACATCCTGCCCAAATGTCAGAATAATGAAGCCAGGGCCGGCATGACTAGAGGCAGTGGGCATAGAAAACATGCAATTACGGTGGATTTATGTTTGCTTGTATCAAATATATATAATTGCTTTACTCACGTACCATTTCCACATCAGAAACAGGACCAAAGCTGGTGACAAAGATGTCCGTTTTAACCTCTGTGACAGGACCTATAGTTTATTTTTTTAGTTTAACAGAAAGAAAGGAGAAAAAAAATATCTTTAGTTTATTCATAACACATATTTTAAACAACATAAGATTGCAAAGTGATAAGGCAGTTTCTGGTGAAGAACTTATTAAAGTCTCAGCTGCAAAGTACATAATCGTTTAATTTCTAGTGAAAATTGGATTCAACTCTCTAAAGTAAGACTTTAATATATGAAGTGATTCCAGCAATTGCCTACCTCCAAATCCAGGTCGAAGTCTGTTGTCATATCCATCTAATAATCTGTCCAAAATGCGCGTAATGTTATCCAAATATACCCTCGTCTCGGTTGGCGGATTTGCCAACACCTGACCAACACTGCAAACAGACTCAAAACTTTATTTCCATTTTCACACACGAACGAGCAAAGCTGAAAAATAAACACGCATGCAAAGTCAGATAAAAACACATTGCTACTTACAAATACAGGACAAAACATGAGCGTATCCAAGTCATGCTTTGCGCGCGCTCTCTTTCCAAGTGTCCCCTTGTCAACTAGTGTTAGTTGTGTGTCCCATAATGTATGTGTGCGAAAGGAGCTGGTGCGGCTTGTGTGCGTAAATCTCGAAGCTTTTATGCGTGAAGTCTTGCTGGAGTTCCTCAGTGGGGTTGCGCTTCTTCTGACTCACTCTTATGGAAAACTAAAGCGCTTTCAAAGAGGCGGAGTAGATGGAACCAAAGGACTTTGACAATGATCGAATAAAGCATTATGAGAGATTAGAAGAGAACGATAGAGTTGTCAGGGAATTATTTATTTGGGAAAAGGCGCAAACGTTCTGTTGTTTGAGTTCGCGCTATGGTCGGTGTGCTGTCTCAAACTTTGATCATTAGTTGATGTTCATTCAAAAATCGAGTCAATTTCATGACTCTTTAAACAATATATCTTTGCAGGCATAATTCAATTTGCAACTACTGATCTTTTTAGTCGTTACAAAATATTTGCCATTTAATTTTGCCAGCGTTGCTTTAAATTAAACATAGGCAGCATTTAAATACTAAATAGTCCATTTAAGAGTTTATCTTATGTAATATCAAAACATTTAAATGGTTTCTTGGTTAGATTTCAGCAGCTTTTGTGACAGTTTTCACTTTTATTATTATTATTATTATTATTATTATTATTATTATTATTATTATTATTATTAATATTATTATTATTTGTATGGCTCCCTTGTTTACAGTGTATAATAATAAGATTATAATGTCAGTTCTAGGCATTATAAAATATTTACAGATTAATTATTGAACGTTGTTTTAAAGCATGCTGCTTGCTAACTGGAGCATATATCCAACATCTATTAAAATACAAAATATTCAATTTTTTTTGTTTTTATCTTATGTAAACTATCAAAACATTATGAACAGCTTCTAGGTTAGATTTCAGGAGTGTTGGTTTATATTAAATGGCTGTCTTGTTTACAGTTAGGATGAGTGTATAATATTAAGACACTGTCATTAGGTTTTGTTATCTTTGTCATATTGTTACAGAAGACTTTACTGCATTCTCAAACAGTGAATTCAGGGTCACTTACCAGTCAAAAGATTTTCATAAAGAAAAAATGAGGCAAAACATTATGTATGCTGAGATAAACGTTTATGCACAGGCAAATAATGCACAATAGTTTTGAATGAAATATGGGTGTTTTTATGAACCCTGATTGTTTATTTTTGTTTTGTGATTATTTGATACAAAAACACTGATGCAATAAAATTTCATGTCCAGTATTTATAGTAATGTAATGCAATGGTGATAAAATGGCTCTCTCTATGCTGATACAGCATTCTCAACTCAGAATCAATGGGATCACATCTGTACCAGGATGGCTCTTTCCACAGGAGCTTATTCAAATGATGCTGTTTCAATCTCCTTGGCATAGTCTGTATCACTCTCACTGAAACAACACTGGGCCATTATCCTAATCCACAGTCATAAGGTTTTAATGCATCAAGCCATCATACATAATTTGTATCATCTCAAATTTGATGGGCCCTTCAGTGTGCATTGTCATGGAATGACAATTACATGCTGATGTGGGATCAGCATGATTTTAAATTCTGCCAGTTTCATAGAAGTTGCCACTGGGTCATTTCTTTCCAGTTGTTGTACACTACATGAAATAAGGTTGGTTCAGTTAATACCAAACCAGACATGATAATTGTGGAGCTTATAGAAGATATACTGATGGCAGAGGAGGTTTCTGATATGACTGCTAAAGAATTAGATTGCTGGGATGTGAAATTCCAGCAGAGGCAGGCCTGTTGAGCACTGAAGCATAGCGAGAACTGGGTGGCAAAAACCAAGCGAGCGGGTCACTGGAGCATGAACAGGGGTAAAGGTGTGCCGACAGACATGGATACTGTGCTTCTGGTCAAAATAACACTACACCCAAGCAAATGTTTTCTGTTTGGTCAGTATGGCACTCTGTAAACAATTGTGTAGCAGCAGGCCTTCACAGAAGTGGACAAATATGAAAATGGCAACACAGTTGTGTAAACATCACACCAACTATTAATTCATATGTTATGCAGACTGAACTTTGTATGTGAAATCCCCCAAGTTAACTTAACTATGGTAAACTTGAGTTCATATATTTGTGAAAACAGAATTTCTATTAACCATGATTATTCAGGGGTTTGGTAGAGCTTGTTGGCTGTTCATTACTTGCTTTGCATTAAAGTATCAGGATGATACATCCTTTCCAAAACAAATTAAGCCAAAGCAGAAACAATATATATATATATTAAAGTTAAGCAAATTATGTTAAACTCTCTTTTGAGAGGTCACAGAGGCAATTCAAAATACTGGGGCAAAAAAGGTTCAGGCTAAATCTATTATGTCCAGTCACAATTAACTCATTCTCCATTAGGAAAATAGCTATAAATCATACAGAATTAAGATTTATTTATTATTATTATTTTGTGTAAATTTTGTTTGATGGGTAGGGTAGGGGTGAGGGGACAAAAGAGTTAAGTTTGTATAATAATAATAAAAAAAAAAAAACATTAAGTCTATGGAATTTCCCCATAAAACACTGGAAACCAAAGTGTGTGTATGTGGATTTTTCTTATCATTATCTTATCATCATAAACCTCTTAATGTATGTTGCTCTTTCATTGACATAACTTACATCATATAGTAGAATTACTTCTTGGTTACTATGGTAACCCTCGTTCCCTGAAGGTCGGTGACCGATGAATTGGGATCTCGCTACTTTGAGTGTAAACTAAACGAGCCAAGGCACATTGGCATGCAATTATTGCATCCAGCTGCAGCTGATCACAGTGTGAGCATAAAGAGGCAGCAGGTGCAATGCATACCATATTTTTGTTGAGGATCCGAGCCAGTAACCTGGCCGCTCAGCAGTGGTACAGCAGCCGTGGTGACATGACGTCTTTGGTCCCTCCTTTGGGTAACTAGAGTTACCATCCTTAACAGAGACATTCCCTTTTGGTCGGTCACCCTCAAAGTCATGTCGGTGACAGATGAATTGGGATTCCCTACCAAAGCACCATGGATGCTGCCCCTTCCAACGCCCTATGCGAGCCCCCTTTGCCCCTTTTTGGTGTAGGCCGTGGCTTGCAACAAAAAGACCACTCACAGTTGTAGTACCACTACCCGCTCAGTGAGATTGGATAACGCTGGAAAAATTTACCCATTCCACTTGGAACAGCGATGCTGCAGAAGCCCCATTCTTCCCAAAGAGGTCTTGGGAGAATACGCAAATACGCATATGAAACTTCGTTTAGGTGCATATGGGAATTTGGAGATGATTGTAACACTCTTGGAAATGGCAGAAGTCTGCTGGGGAAACAAGGGTTCTGAGGCTATACCGTGGACTTTACACATATGGGATCCACTTAGATATAACATATGGAACCCATCCCTATACAGGTTCACAAGGATTCAGTGAGTGAGGGCCTGCCACCAGGCATTCTACCGTGTCTGTCTGCTGAGGGTATGGAGGAGCAGTGTGGACACTCTTGAGAAGTTTTAGCAAGCCAACACTAACCGGGGTCTCTCAGTGCCACTACTTATTTGAGTTTAGGAGGATTCCGGCTCCACACGAAGGCTTTAAAATCTAGCAAAAGTGTTAGGGGTTACCCAGTCCACAGCTCTACAAATATCTGTCACCGAGGTTCCATGAGTCCAGGCAGGAGGATGCAACAATCCTAGTAGAGTGAGTTTGCAACCTGAGCGGGAAGGGCATACTCTGTGCCTGATAAGCCAAGGTAATGGCATCCAAATCCAGTGGGCCATCCTCTGCTAACCTGGGAGCAACCTGATCCCTAAAGTGAGCAGTGGAAATCTTGGGCACATAGCCGGGCCATGGTCTCTTGATTACCTGGGAGTCAGCTGGTCCAAACTCTAGGCATGTATCGTCAACTTAAAATGCGTGCAGGTCCCTTACCCTCTTGATGGAGGCCAGTGTAAGCAGGAGCAGAGTTTTCAATGAAAGACACTTTAGCTAGACTGAGCAGAGGCTCAAATGGGCCCTTCTGTATTGTTTTAAGCACTAGAGACAGGTCCCAAGTTTGTATGGAGGGGAGCAGGGAAGGATTTAACCTTATGGCCCAACCAAAGGATCCTGATGACCAGGTCATGCTTACCTACCGACTTCCCTTCTATGGGTTCAAGGTTCACAGCAATTGCAGCGACCCGGACTTTGAGGGTGGAGGGAGACAGCCTTCACTACAGCCCTTGCTGCAACAAGGAGAGCATGACCCTGATCGGGCCTCTCCGGGGGGTCTTCTGGACGAGAAGGGGCCTTGTCGGTTGATGTACACAATGGTAGGTGTGTTGTCCATTCGGACCAGCACTTGCTTGCCTCGTAAGCGCCCTTTGAGACAGTTCAAGGCAAGGCACACTGCTAACAACTCAATTGATATGCCAGGGCAAATGGGAGCCTGTCCATACCCCTGCTTGCCCGTTGTATGTGGCCCATCCATGTAAACCATAGCATGCCTGGAGGTTCAAGATATTAGAATACTTGAATTGTGAAATAATGGCTTTCTGTGCTTATCTTATGTTAAAATGTTTGTGTTAAAATTGCATTACACCTTTTCTTGAGTCTTTTTTTTGTCTAGAACTACTGGGGGATACAGCTGGTCAAAAGAGAAACCGGTATGCAGTGTGTAAAATGAAGACCAGGAGTCATGTATTAAAATGTTAACTGGAGATAAAGTGTTCTCAGCATTTAAACAGTTTATTTACACATACATGAAAATAATCATTTTTATTTTCTTCTTAAAAAAAAAATCAATTTGATCTAGTACTTTGATATCATATTAGAAAGAAAACTGCATAAAATCACATACAATAAAATTATGTAGTTTTTGGAGAGCCATGTTTTTCCTCATTCGGACATAGTATTTGTGTAGAATATAAAAACAACAACAACAACAACAGCAAAAAAAAACAACAACAACAACATATGTTCCCTGTCAAGGGAACTTCGAACTGCGTCCTCTTAGTGGACACTATGGGGAACACATCGTCGTGACCCGTGTCTGAAGCATACTTTGAAAAACGCCAACATGTTGGCAGGTGACAGCCTCTGATGTCACTACTGGCGTGACTATACATATGCGCCCCAGGACCCGTCACTTATCTTCTTCGTCTTCATTGACTGTTTTGATTGAAGCATGAATCTGAGAAACTACCAAAACGGTAAGAGAGATATATCATTGTTATCATGGCATCCAATAGCAAGGCGTTTAAACAGTGTGTGCATCCATGTCAGCGTTATCTGACACCTGATGACTCACACAGTCTTTGCGTCTTTTGTTTGGGCGAAGAGCACGCACGCGATGTCCTTGAGGGGGCAATTTGCGTGCATTGTGAGCATTTTTCTGTGAAAAAGCTCCGCTCTCATTTGTCTCTCTTTTCGAGGAAAGAGGGACAGCCATCTGGATCCCACGGCTCAGGACCCGCTGATGCCGAGGCACGGAGGAGAATGAGCACACGGGGATCTCAGGTGGATCGAGGGAGTGTAGAGAGGGACTTTTCCTTTCACACTCTCCGGAGGCAAACGACAGTGAACTTCAAAATGGAAGTTACCAGAAAGGTAACGTTGCGAGGTCGCCTCGATGAGCATTATCTGTCTGACCATAGCCCTCCAGCCCAGGTGAGCCTTCCATTCTTGCCTGACTTACATGCAGAAGTCAAAAAGGAATGGAAGAGGCCGTTTTCCTCTCCCATCCATCGGTTTCAGCATACGAGTTATGCTAATATCGAGGGCATGCATGAAAACGGCTATGAGAGGATGCCCCCGTGGAAGAGACTGTGGGGGAAACATCCTCTCTTAAATCTCCCTCTTTGCCATCTAAGCCCCTCCAGGATACATCCCGCTTAAATGGTAAATCATACGCAGCAGCAGGTCAGGCTGTGGCTTCGTTGCACACGATGGCAGTGCTTCAGGCATACCAGGCTGACCTGCTGAAGGACCTGGATACAGGCGAGGGCCTTTCAGCTGACTAGGTAGCCGAGCTGTGCCGCACCACAGACCTCTCTCTCCGGACTACCAAGCATGGGTAGGTCTATGGCGGTCATGGTGGTAACAGAGAGACATCTGTGGGTGAACCTGGCAGACATCGTGAGGGAAGAAAGGGTGTTTCTTCTCGATGCTCCGGTCTTGCCTTCTGAACTTTTCGGTACCTCCGTCGAGATGGTGATCGAAAAGTTATGGGAGGCAAGGGCGCACTCAGCTGCCTTTAAATCCTTCATTCCACGTAGGCCCAGGTGCGTGCCCGAACAACAAAGGGGTCCTGGCCCATCTCGATCTGTGGATCGGAGACGGGCGCAGAAGGCTAGTGTCGGGGCTCGCGCTCCTCCCCTGCCTAAGGGTAGGGGAAAGAGGAATCGTGGGTCACGAAGAGGTAAGCAGGGTCTGAGGGATGAGATTCAGATGAGGCAGCGTTCTCGTCCGGATCGGAGCGATACCTAGTAGTTATTCACTTCCTTTGGAGGTTTTTAACTTCTGTTTTTATCGTCCCCTGCCTAATTCCCCTGTAGCCTCCAGCTCTCCACCTGATCGAGGTTAGGTGGAAAGTTTCTCACATAACAGTCTCCTATCCTGGACCTATGATGTTTTGGTTGGTTCTATTTTCATAGTAACCAGCTTACTGACGGTCCAGACCAAAAGGGGGCACCCCATAAGTGGGACTCCGGTATAGGATGGTGGGAGAGTATGTAACCCTTTCTTAATCTGCTTATGGGTGTTATTTTGCTGGTGGTTTTATGTCTACTAACAAACTCTGTGAGTTTACTTTACAGTGCTCAGTTCTGGCCTCGTGCTCTGGTATTAGGTGGCCAAGATCACAGGCTTTCGGCAGGCAGCCGCGCCACACCCACAGTGGAGTGAGACCCGCGTGTGGGAAGCAAACGCTCTGCGGTTGCCCATCCCACACCCCCTCCTGAGGAGCCTGGCTGATCATCAGAACTGGCACAGCACTGCAGGGAATTTCATGGATGTCCGGCCAGCTCACCCCGAGGGGACACCTGGCTACTTGGTGCATCCGACAGGATGTCTGGCCAGGTCACCCTGAGGGGTCTCCTGGCCGCTTAGTGATGTTCAATGGGAAGGTGGAGGTGGTAGTTACGGAAGCCTTTCTCTATGTACTGCCTCAGGTGATGCTCCCCTCGTTTGAGGTTTGGAAAATTGGAGCTGGCCTCTCCTGTGCGATCCAGTGCCTCTGCGATGCTTAGGAACCTTTCAGTACACACGCTGAGCCTGTGTACTTTCTAAAAACCACATGGTGGTCAGTGTGCACGTGAACATTTTGCACACTTTCTGAAATCCACGTAAGTGGTAAGTGTGCACGCAAGATTTTGCGCACTTTCTGAAATCCTGTATGGTAGGAGTTACGCGCTCCGCTTCTTTCCCTTTCTTAAGATGATTAGCCCTTGGTTCCTTGGGCTTCATTCAACCAGTGTGTATTTGTCATACACCTCAAGCATTGCTTCACTCAACATGAAGGGCTGTGTGGGAAATTCTCCCCTTTTCCAAAGGAAAATTCAACAGAGCGCTCCAGTATTACATACTGTTTTTGAGACACACTGTGAGTGTAGACATCCTGCTGAGGCAGGGGCTGAGGCTCGGGGAATGGTGCCTTCGCACCAAGGTGATGAAGCAGAATTGGAAAGGTTGGCCAGGCTTGGGTGGATCGGTTTTGTGGCTTGAGAGAGCAGCACACTATCCCCTCTGACTTCCTCTGACTCATCCAGCTCCACTGGGGAGAATATTTTATACAAAGTGATCAGCTAACTAATTTGGTGTTTTGATTTTGATCAAACACAAGTAAAGTCAACATGGCTTTGAAAAATATACCAGGTGTCCTATTTTCTGATTTGGAAGAAGGTAATATGGCATTGAAGCTGGCTGATAGTTAGCTCCATTGTCAAAGTTGAAGACATCAATGGTATTTGCATGGAGACATGCAATTCTCATCCAGAATTGGAGAGCATCAAAGCACAGGGAGAACACATAGCCAGCAGGCAGAAGTTGGAATTTAACTATATAAATGCAGTGTGTGACTGACAGGATTTTATAAAGCTCAAGGTGAGGTCAACAAACTCTTTTAAATACCACCTGAAAGAGAGCTGTACTTTAATATTGTACAAAAATTACACTTTGAAATATTGATATGCTATCAAACTACCTTCCATGAAAAATGAACATATATTGCACAGTACATATACAAATATCTAAAAATGATCATTGTCATCTCTCAAGTGCACACTTCACCTCATAATTGTTGTATTTTTTTTTTTTTTTCAAAGCACATATTCACTTATTATCATCATTGTTATTATTTTGATTAGATGGATGCAGGTTATATAAAATATAGTTCCCTTTCAAGGGAACTTCAAACAGCGTCCTCTAGGGGCCGCTATGGGAAACATCTCGCCGTGACCAGTGTCTGAAGCATACATTGACAAAACACCAACTGGTTGGCCGGCTACAGCCTCTGACGTCACAATTGGCGCGACTATAAACAGGCACTGGGAGAAGATGTCATTCTCTTCTTCGTCTTCACTGACTGTTCTGTTTGAAGCGTGCATCTAAATAACTGGTAAGAGCGATATTTCTCTGTATATCATGGCGACTACTAGCAAGCGTTTAGATAATGTGTGCATCTGTGTCGGCGCTATTTGACACCCGATGACACTTGTTTGGGTGAAGAGCACACTCGCAATGTCTTTGAGGAGGCAATTGGCAAGCATTGTGATTTTTTATTTTTATTTTTTTAATGAAAAAAGCTCCGACTTCTTTCGTCTCTCTTCTGAAAAAAAGGGAAAAAAAGGCAGTCATCTGGTTCCCGCAGTTCAGCACGGAGGAGAATGAGCTTGTGAGATGAAAGGTGGATCTGTTTGAATGATTTAAAGAGGGATTTTCCTTTTCGAGCTCATAATGGCAGCAGACGAAAAAAAAAAATGTTTATTCATGTGGGCGGAGGCTAGTCAAAAAACGGTTTTAGTGACATCATTACTGCAGGATGTAGAGGGATGTAGTTTAGACAGGTCGTTCATTGTAGGCAAATTCTGTTAAATAAAATATCTCGCTTGGCATTGAACTTTGCGCTTTAGAATTTTGCAGATGTTATTTATACTCTAACAACAACATTACACACTAACTAAAGTTTAAAACATGGGATCACGAAGAACGGGACCTTTAACGCATACTAAATCCACACCATCTTGAAGACTACTCCAGAGCTGTATTCAAAGGTTTAGAGTATCCCATCATGCATCATGTTGTGGAAATAAATCGTGAGACTTTTTTCCAAGATCATGAGAGGTCACGGAAACCTTTCCAACGTAAGTTAAATATTAATAATAATTAAATATTACATATAATTTGGTAGTACAACAAAGTGCTACACATTTTGTTGGTGCAAAGGTGAATGAGTAGCCTATATTTATTTTGTACATCATTTGCAACAGTTTTTTTTTTTTTTATCACTTAATTAGAAGCACCAGAAATTAAAGTGTTTCCCATCAGGTAATGAAAAGTTGTACACACACTTGTGGTCTTCATCCTCACCTTAACACCTGGGGTGAAATACAGTTAATACGTCATATAAGTAGTCAAGTGATCAAGTGCAAAGACCACAAGTGTGGGTATTTTAGACAAGACAAAAATATGCAGTGGTGGTGGGGGTCTCCAAAGGATAGTGCTTTAAAATCAATCCTAAATATAACTTGATGCCAGGATAAGGATCGTAGGACTGGTGTTATATGCTCAGATTTTCTGGTTCTAGTCAGATTTCTGGCAGTAGCATTCTGGATCAGCTGCAGCTGTCATACTGGTAAAAAAAAATGCATAGCTTGATTGCACTGTAAGTTGCTTGGGATAAAAGCATCTGCTAAATGCATAAATGTAAATGTAATGTTATTCTTGGGAAGGTCAGTGAGGAAACCATTACAATAATCCATCCAACTGGTGATAAAGGCATCTAATTCTTTCAGTCTTTTTGAGATGACAGTATTATGATTTAGTTACTGCTTTGATGTGACTACTGAAACTACAATCTGACTCCAGAATCAGATTACTGACTTGATTTTTTGTTGTTTGACCCCTGGAGTCAAAGTTTGCATTCACATCGAGAATTTCATCTTTGTTTCCAAATGCAATGACTTCAGTTATCTCCTTGTTTTACTGAAGAAAGTTTTGGCACATCCAAATGTTAAATTCATCAGTGTATTGAAAGACTGAGTCAATGGGGCTGTAGTAATTTGGCAATAAGTCTAGGTAAATCTGTGTATCATCTTCATAGCTGTGATAGGCAATTTGGTTCTTTCTCATTATTCGACTTAGTGGGAGCAACAGTGTCAACAGACTGAACAACAGTGGCGCAAGTATTGAGCCTTGTGGGACTCCACATACTGTATCATGGACATCCACTTAGACTTTAGGTCACTGCACACTGAATCTGAAATTTTAGTTTGAAATGTTCATACTTTAAAAAATAAATACGACCTCATGTTATGTTAATCATGTTCACACACTGCCTCCGAAACTTAATTCCATCATTTAAAAAAATAATAATAATAATAATAAAAATCTTTGATTAGGTTTGATTTTCTGCATTTTCACATCCATAGCAAGCATTTTGATTGGAAAATATGACGAATTTGGACTTGAACCATTTGAGGACCATGCCAAAAAGCCTGGCCCAGTTTTCCAGTCTCTGGTGTGTCATGATCAACAGTGTCAAACACCTTATTGAGATCTAGTAGTACCAGCACTGATATTTATCCAGAATCAGAATTTTAAGTGAATATAATTTATTATCTTTATGAGCACTGTCTCTGTGCTGTGATGAGGTCGGAAACCAAAAAAAAAAAAAAAAAAAAAAACAATAAATAAAAATACTTGTCCAGGTATCAATTTGAGTTTAAGTAGTAAAAGGAAGATGTGATATTAATTGCTCTTTTTCAGGAGGGGCTTAACAATTGCAGTTTCCAGGGAGTTAGGAACATGTTTAAGAGATCTGTTTCTAAACACTTTAGCACACTATTGAAAAAAGATTTGGGAAGTGTGTCAAGTTAACAGGTTGACAATTTAAGGTGCTTTAATATTTTTTTCAAAAATGTTGCTATAAATTGCTTCAAAACAGACATAGTAATTTATTTTTGAAATCGCTTTCGTATCTATCTGACCTCTGGATAACTTGAGGATGTGCTAATCGCCTTGCATTGTTGGTTTGGCATGGCAGTATGCCACACTTCGTGTGTTAAAATGAGAGGATTCATGAGCACGCAATTTCAGCACTGCATAAGAAGATTCTAAATTTATCAACTCTGATTGGCCATTGCATTCCAGAAATCAACAACTGAGTCTATGATTGGCTACATTGCTCAACCCTTTAATGTGATAGTTAATTTTTGTGTTTTGTCCCCTTTATAGGTCTGCTGAACGAAAAAAAATATATTTGTATAGAAAGTGAGTTGCACTATGCCTAAGTGCAAATCAAAATCAAGTTCTGTGGTTAGCGGACGGCACTTCAAGTTGTCTGTTCCTACCTATCCATGTAATCTCTCGGGTGGGGATACACATGATTTGTTTGTGGTCTGTTTGGGAGTGAAGCATGCACAAACAGCCCTCGAGGGAGCTCCCTGCCAAGACTGAGAGCTTCTTTCATAGTCTTGGCAGGGAGATACGTGGATACGACACAGATCATGTCTCAAATCACAGTTCTATCCGCTCTGTGCTCCCGCCTGGCCGTCTTCGATTAAAGTGCCCAGGTTCATGATCCTGCCTGTCCACCCCAGCTGAGGCGCAACAGTTGTTATTATCGTGGGAATATCAAGTTTATTTAGCGGAGGGATCCAAAACAGGCTCATCTTTATCTTGGTCCTCAACCTCTAGATCCACGTCTCCTTCTCAGTGATTGGAAGCCCGACCAGAGAGAGCCAAGCACTTCATCTATCTTCCCTCAGGGGGTTGATATGATGAGTATTGACACTGCGGACCACCGCAGTGCCTTGTTTCGATCGATTGGCCAGCTGAGACACAGGACACTTCAGAATCTTCCCTGAAGGGTTAGGTAAAACTGACATCTAACCTGGTTGGGAAATCTTATATAATGGGAGGCCAGTGCATGTCTTCACACTATGGTGGTGTTGCAGGCGTACCAGGCCAACCTGCTTAAAGACCTGGGTGGAAGAGAGGAAGAGGAATCCAATATAGTTGCTGAACTGCGTTGTGCCACAGATTTGTCACTTCAAGCCACTAAAGAAACAACCAGAGCCATTGGCTGTTCTATGTCAGCACTGGTGGTTGAGTCTGTCCATATTACAAGACAAGGACAAATTCTTCCGGCTGCATGCTTGCCATTCCCAGGTTTTTAGGACTGCTGAGCTGGAGCATTTCCAGCCTTCCAGCTCCTCATATCGCCTGAACCAGAAACAGAGCATCATGCCCCATATACTGCTGCATCTACTGAACCATGCAATCAAACAATATTGGTTCAAGATGCTTACTATTAAACAGAACTTGTCTCAAATCAGGTCCGAGAACTGGTTTGTCACAATCGATCTCTAGGACGCATACTTCCACATATCCATCCTTCCTCAACACAGGAAGTTCCTGAAGTTTACTTTTGGGGGGAAATTCTCTGTTGTGACTCCAGGGCATCTGAATACTGAATTACATTAACTATTGGTTGAAACAGAGACAAGACGACCAGGTAAAATGGTGAAACAGAGACAAGAGGAGCAAAAACAAGGAGCACAAGACACCACATCCGTGTGGTCAAGACAGAAGCCCCCCAGGGCGGTGCAGAAAACCACCACATCCGTGTGGTCGAGACAGAAACCCCCCAGGTCGGCACAGAAAACCACCACATCCGTGTGGTCGAGACAGAAGCCCCCCAGGGCGGCGCTGAAGACCACCACAGTGGGATCGAATTAACAGGAGAGCAAGTCTGGTTAGGCAAGTCTGAAAGTGGCCACGACAGGATCAGTCGAGCGCTCACAGAGTTCAGCTGAGACGTGACTAGGCTCAGGAAGTTCCACAGAGGTGAGGAGAGACTCTTGTAGTTCAGCCAAGAAGAAGAGAGGCTCTAGTAGTTCAGCAGAGATGTGGAGAGGCTCTGGTAATTCAGCAGAGGCGTGGAGAGGCTCTGGTAATCCCATGGTGTTTAGACTGGATCCCAGAAGATCAATGCTGACTTGACTCTGCTCATGAAGATCATTGGTGGCCTGACTCTGCTCATTAAGATCATGGGTGACTTGCATTTGTTCATGAAGATCATTGGTGACTTGCATTTGTTCATGAAGATCATTGGTGACTTGCATTTGTTCATGAAGATCAATGGTGACTTGCCTTTGCCCATGAAGATAGTCGGTGACTTGACCTTGCCCATGAAGAAAACTGGTGATTGAACTTTCCCCGTGAATTTCACCGGCAACTTGCCCTTGTCCATTAATTTCACCGGTGACTTGACTTGACTCCGGAGTGTCACCAGTGACTGGTCCTGACTCTGGAATGTCAACGGTGACAAGCCCTGACTCTGGAGGGTCAACGGGAACCTTACTCGACTCTGCAGGGTCAGCTGTGGCTGTCATCCTGTGCAGAGGTGCTGGGGCAAGCAGCCATATTGTGCCATGACTCTGGACTGGCTGCCATCTTGGGCCGTGACACTGGGCTTGTGGCCATCTTGTGCTCTGGCACTGAGCTGGCGGCCATCTTGCGTCGTGACGCTGGACTGGCAACAATCTTGCATTGTGGCGCTGGGCTGGCGACCACCTTATGTTGTGGTGCTGGGCTGGGTGTCCATCTTGCCTCGTGGTGCTGGGCTGGCGACCATCTTGTGCAATGGCGCTGGACTTGCGGCCATCATGGGTAGTGGGCGCTGGGCTGGCAGTTCCCTCAAAACACTTCTTTCTCTCCCGCTCGGTGACGGGAGGAAACATCAAAAGACATACTGCTGGATCTTAATGTTGGAGTCCCTTTGTGACGTTCGGGACCCAGTGAAACACAGGGAGAGGGAGATCCAAGTGCAGGTATGTTTTTATTAGGGTAATCCAAAATGTAATCCAAAACAAGCCAGGGTCAAAACCAGAAAACAGTCCAAACAAACAAAGAAAGGAACAGGAAGGGAACAGGAACAGGAACTCAGAAAGTGAGGAACTCGTTAGACGAGAAGACTGGGTACGACATGAAACGGAAGGTAAGGACTCCATACATAAACAGGAAAGGACTGGTAAATATAGGGAGGCTGATGACAACATAAGTGAAGGCACCTGGTGCAATTAGCAGGTGTGCAATTACTGTGATGAAGGGACAAGGCTAGTGGGAATTGTACTGCCTACAGTGAGGTGCCTAAGGGGAAGTGAGCCCACTAGTGTACACCCAGGGAAACAGAGACCAGTCAGTGTGACAGTCCTCGACCATATGAAAGATTTGGGTTTACGCCTAAATTTCAAGAATAGTGTGCTTTCTCCACTACTCCACTATTCGAAAACGATGCAGGAACAGTTGTCTCCTGCTCAAATTGAAGCGCTTCCCACAGCCATGAGGGGAGTGAGAGAAGGCCAGTCACTCACTGTCAAACAGTTCTAGATACTGTTGGGTCTGATGGCAGCTGCGTCCAACATGAAAGCTTTTGGCCTGCTGTACGTGAGACCCTTGCAGTGGTGGCTCAGGACCAAGGTGTTTTACCCGAGGGGGAACCCGCTTTGCATGATCAAGGTTGCGTGGCTATGCTTAATTGACTTAGACTTGTTGAACAATGTAATGCTAATGACATATGCCTCCCTCACGGGTTGGGGAGTGGTCATGAGTTCTCTGTCAGAAAGAAATGCATTAACGTGAACACTAGTGCTATTTATGAAGGCTATATATTTTGCAGACTCAGTTGATCTTCCCCTGGATTCCTTTAACTCGAAATTTAAGAATGTCATTGATGATACTGCTCCTGTGAAAGTCAGAAAGAAGACTTGCAGACAAAAAGCACCTTGGAGAAAATCAAAAGCAGTTCATAGTATGAAAAGACAATGCAGAAAAGCTGAGCAGTTGTGACGGAAGAAGAAACTTGAAATTCACTGTAACTTCTATAAAGACAGCTCTCATGCTTTCAATGTGAAACTAGCCACAGCTAAACAAAAATTATTTTCAAACCTTATAAACAGTAACTAAACACTCGCACTATTTTTGCTACTGTTGAGACACTTACAGAGTCAGATTCCCACTGAAATGCTCTCCGACATCAAATGCAATGAATTTGCTTCCTTCTTTTCTGATATCAATAATAACAGAAAGACCGATAGAGACCTGCACTCTATATATAATTTATAGTATATAGATAAAATATGGTACTGCATGTGTAAAAATATATTTTACATATATTTATTCATGCAGTACACACACACACAAACAGACACACACATACTGTACATGTTTCATTGTTTTAAAATATAGCTATTTTACAATAGCATAGTATTGTTTTTCATTATTTTATTATCAATATATGTAGTTTATATTGAAATTCAATGCAATACAATGCAGTGATGACTGAAAGCTGTACAGATAAACTCTCCTTAAAAGCCTTTTGTGTAATATATGTGACCCTAGACCACAACACTTGTGATAATGGTCTATTTTATTTATTTATTCATTTTATTGATGTATGGTTTGTTAGGATGGGACCATATTTGGCCGAGATTCAACTATTTGAAAATCTGGAATCTGAGGATGTTGGAAAAATCTAAATATTGATAAAAATATACTTTAAAGTTAGACATATAACTTATTTAAAAAAAAAATACTTTTTGATATATTTACCTGAGAAAAATGTACAAAAATATATTAATGGAACATGATCTTTACTTATCCTAATGTTTTTGGCATAAAATAAAAACATCTCGGGTAACCCATGTAACCATGGTTCCCCGTGAGGGAACGAGATGCTGCGCCCACTAAGGGGCACGTTTGGGAATGAAGCCTGGATGACCTGTGTCTGAAGCATGTGTGAAACAGCGGTAATCATTTGGTCCACCTGGCCCATTAATTCATAGACGGGGTACCTGGATGTATAAAAGGGCACCTGCTAAATACGCCATCCACTTGCAGGCCAAAGACATGGCGATGGGACGTAGCATCTCATTCCCTTTCGGGAACCATGGTGCATGCCTGTCCACCTGCCGGGAGAGCACCAAGGAAGCGGCAAATGTACATCAAGCCTTTCCTCAGAAAGGGGCCATGCCACTGCGCAACAGGCCATTCACACAACTTGGCAGAAATAGGAAACCCAATTAGATCAAGATGAACATCCCACCCAAGTTAAGAGCCAAGTTATCTACTTACAACAGGGGCGATAGCACTGTCTAGGCGAGGACTCAAGGAGACTGCTGCTTAAAACCCTAAGCAGAGGAGCAATCGCAGAGCTAGCACATAGCTACCCTCAGATAGCTAGGTACCTAGGAAGGGGCTACCATAAGAGGGACCGACTGAGACTACCCAGACCACATTGAGTGGGCTATCTACTTACAAACCCAGAATGGGAGATAGCACTGTCTAAGCAAGGGCTCAAGAGACTGCTACTTAAAGCCCTAGGCAGGGGAGCAATCTGAGCAATCATATAGCTCTAGGAAAGGAGATCACTCCAGGAAAGGGCTCAATGCAACTGCCAGTAAGACACAGCTAGTCTTAGATAGCTGTATTCAAATAAGCCCATCCTGCCATAAACATCATCAGTCCGAGATCAAAACCTGATGTAAGCCATGGCCAAGAACACCAGAGGGCTGGACACAACTATCCTCCGGATAGCAGTTACCTTTAGCACTTACTCAAGAGAGCTTGTGCCAAGGGGAACCAAAGCCAGGCAAGAACATAGCTGCCCTCAGACCGCCATATTCCAGAACAAAGTAAGCTTGATCTGGAGCCTAACCATCCACAGACAGCTATGCTCTGAACAGGGACTGCTCAATTAAAACCCTGAAAGGGGGGGGGGGGGGTGTTAGTGTACTTGGCTCAAACCCCCTAAGCGGTATTCAGAGGGGCCACCCAATTCAAACTACCCTGAAACCTGGGGAGGCAGCCCACTCCTAAACCCTTCTGGTTTAAAACAGGGAGGAACATTCCCCAGAACCACTCTAGGTGCTGAAACATCCGGGGGAAAAAAGCTCACAAGCATTTCTCCACAGAGCATTACAATATATTCATGCAAAGCAAGGCTCTCCACACACAATAACATGCATATTAGCGAGGCAAAACCAAGCTGAATATATCTCCAACCTGGATCTTACAGGATCAGGTTGAAACCATTCTAGTGCTCACACTTCATCAACATAATAACCCAACAGAATCTGCAGCATCTAAAACCCGCGAAACATAAACACGTTGTCCCACATCCCTTAGGAATAGGTACAAACGCAAGTGGAGCCTAGACATTGTGACTCATCACAGTGAGTGCATTACTCTGAATGTGTGTGCTCTTCGCCGAGACAAATGCGAAAGCAGAATATTCCATCGTCTGTTAGAATCCAAACACGGAGGCACACGTTCCCTAAAGTACAGCTTGAATCAAGCACTGTTCATGGAATCGACAACCCAAAAGAGCATCTTAAACACGCAAATCCCAAGATGCGAGTCTTCACTGTGTCTCGGCAACATCGGAACCCAAACCGCGAGATCCTAACATTTGTCAATCATCACTCAAGAGAAAGGATAAACAAGAATGGAGCTTCTCACAATAAGCACGCTCAGAGCCCTCGAGCAATGAGGACGCAAGCTCCCAACCAAGACACGACACATAGATTGTGTGTGTCCTCAAGTGTCAGAAACCTTGGGCACAGAGGCATACACTATCCACAGTGCTCACCTGCCCTGGTCTATCACATGCACTTCAAACAGACAGCTCCTGAAGACAGCAAAGAGGATGATGTATTCAGCAGGTGCCATTTTATTCTTCTGGGCACCCCGTCTATGACATCATTAGCCAGGTGGACCAATAGATTGGCATTGTTTTACACCTTCTTCAGACAAAGGTCATGCAGGTTGTATTCCCCAATGTGCCCCCTAGGGGTGCAGCATAGCGTTCCCTAGAAGGGGATCCAATAATTTTGTTTAGTCAAAGTCACCTTTATTTATATAGTACTTTAAACAAAATACATTGCGTCAAAGCAACTGAACAACATTCATTAGGAAAACAGTGTGTCAATAATGCAAAATGATAGTTAAAGGCAGTTCATCATTGAATTCATTGATGTCATCTCTGTTCAACTGGGTTTACTGGGTATGTATCGTTGTTTATTGCCGAAAATATACCTTCTGACATTTTTTGTCCTCATATGTCACATATGACTACATATGATACTCACATTTTAATATGATTTAGCTGCTTCAGTCCAGAAAGTGTTCATCTTGAAATACTCTAGCAATATTAAAGCTATTCTTATGTTCTCCTGTTAAATTCTGATATAAAATATTTTAAACCAAAAATATATATTTTTATATATATATATATATATATATATATATATATATATATATATATATATATATATATATATATATATATATATATATATATATATACTCAAATGCCTTTTTTAAACCAGAGAGCAAAAAGCATGAAGAAGATTGTGTTCAATGTTTTGATACAGTTGGCTTTATAGGATTAAATATTTAAAAGTTTAAGAGAAAAACAAGTGTAAACGTGGACACCATTAATGGCTTTTGTTCTGAAGCCAACCCTTTTAATATCATTTGGCTTTTCTGGTAATTTGTCATCCTCATGAAAATGCAATTTAATGTATGTATTTACTCATCTCCCTTCCTATTAAACAGTGATACAATCCTAAATTAAATTGTAGATAATAATAAAAATGCATAGCAAAATAAATGAAACTATTTTGTTAAAAAGGGGAGAGAAAACATGCCCCACTATTATCCTTTTATTTTGCAATTGGGAACTTGATTTCTTTCTTTCTTTCTTTCTTTCTTTTTTGACGATGGCACATACGTTTCACCAGCTCTTATGCCTATACAAATCAGTACATATAGCCTTTTATTCCTTCGTTCAAATATTCTCTTTAATGCAGGGGTTTGCCTCGGATTCCCCTTGTAGTGTTTGATGCTGTAATCTAGAGGTTTAGATTCCAATATCGATCCCTTGAAGCATCCTTTCATCATTTAAACACCTTCCCATGTTATGGACAAAAAAAAAAAGTCAACTATAAAGTCCGTTTTTAATGCTTTTACGGTTTAGACGAGCCTACCCCTCCACTTTGTGTAAGACAATTTACTTTTGTCAAATATCGAGACGAAGATGATAGAAAAACACGGAAACCACACATGAAGTGGCTATTAAAAGCCCGCTTGTCAAGAAAGGGCTGCTTTTTCCATGATGCACAGAGGCTGCCGTTGTTTCACTGTTGCCGTTGGTGTTTTCGTAGTTTTCCCTTTAACATCTCCTTGTCTCTGGTCTAGAAGTGCTCCTCCAGCACCGTCAGCACCACAGCGCTCCTGGATGCTGCGCTGGAGTATGTACGCATGCGCACCACAGTGGAATTACTGCACATCGCTCTCTTAAGTTGGATCTTCTCTGTCTTCACGGAAACCAGAAAACATAAAAAAGTATGGCCATCTTTAGAATAAGACAAAAGTGCTTCGTGCGCTTCTGGACGTTTTCCGTGATCTTAGCCGTGGTGTGCGCGCAAAGGTAAGTCTGAACCCAAGCTCTCCTCACTTCATATGGCTGTGTGTACTCCACACACACAACTAACATGATCTCTAAGCATGCATCTGAATCTAACGGTGCATTTTCCCTCTTTGCAGTGTCAATGATCCAAACAATATGGCTCTTGTAAAAGAAACTGTTGATAGACTATTGAAAGGATATGACATTCGCTTGAGGCCAGATTTCGGAGGTAACGCACGTTTTTAATGAGGTCCATCATGTCAGCCTTTTAACATCACCTCTTAACTTTCATATAGTAAAACCACAAGCGCGCTATTGTGGAGAGTTTCGCGCTAATATATCCCAATTATCTCCGCTTTGGAGGCAATCGGGACACTTGCTTTCACTTGTCTTAAAATAATCGCTTAATCAGCCGTATAGGCGATGTTTGATTAGAAATGCTTCGCAAAGTTGACGAATGAATTAACACAATTTGGACATCTGCACGGTTCTGTCCAATGATAGCTCCATGTGATGCTTTTTTTCTGATTTGCACTAAATAGTATACAGTGATGCTCATCATGACGGATCCATAAACTATTAATTGTATCATTCTGTATGATCATAGTTTGCTTATATATTTTTGGTTTAGTTTGGTTTACCTGGATTTTATCAGGCTGATGTTGAGTTAATAATGGTTCATGCATGACATGTCCATTCATTTCAGTGTACAAAACAAAACGAGCTGTAACATCACTGGTTTGATTTGGTTTGGTTTCTAGGTCCTCCGGTGGGAGTGGGGATGAATATAGACATAGCCAGCATAGACATGGTCTCAGAAGTGAATATGGTAAGTCTGTCATCATGCTGTCCTATTGGAGACAAAGTATACAAGCTCCTTTAACTCCTTTCTTCTCTCTCAGCTCTCTCTGCTAGCTAATTTATGTTTGATTTGATGAGTTATAGTTTATCCACTTTTTCAGATTAGTTGAATGAACAGTTGTCACACATCTGTGGGTGTGCACTTCGTATCAGTGGTACATGTGTGATTTTAAATGTTGCAGTAATCATACTGTAGTGTTCATGAGAGATGGTGTATAACAAAACTTTTCAGAGCATGTGCTACCTTTCATACTCAGTATTCACATATGAACACAAGTGATGGTCAGGCGGCGTGGCTTCTATCACAACATGTTTTCTTCTGAATGCAGACTGATTTATTTATTTCTGGGATTTATAGCATCACAAAACAAGTGAACACCAACAGGAAATTCTCCATTTTGGATGTTCATACTCTTTCCACCCTTTTGGTTATCTGGTAGGATTTTTTTTTTTTTCTTTTTCCCTTAGATACAAGAGCATCCCCTAGTGATGGTTTTGAAGCACAACATGAAGTTTTGTGTTTTGAGGTCTGGTCAAGTGAGGTGATATTCATAACAAAAACCGAGAACTGGTGTATTTGGATACAGCAGCACCTGTTTTTTTTTTATTATTATTATTATTATTATTATTTGCATTCTTCATTAAGTACTGTAGCAATATTTTCTATGTGTTGCACATATTGATTTTTATTTTTTCTTCACTGTAGGCAGAGAATACAAGTTTTGAGATGTGAATATTCAATTGGATCACGTACTCGCTTATAGTCTTTGAGATCCCATTTCACAATAATTATTAATGTCTTAAGCAACAGTGCACGCATACATTACTACTGTCAAGATGTCTTTAGGACAAAACAATTATGCTGTTTCTGAGTGAGCGCGTTTGTGTTTGTCCGCGAGGTTAGATGATGTCACTATTAGGCCAAGGAAGTGCAAATACACAGATCACTGCTCTGAACCCTTTCACAGTTTTCCTGGCTGGGATCATGCATGCATTCATCTGGATTATTCTTTTGGACTGGATGAATATCTGGAGCGAGTGTCCAAATCACCATGAACCTTCATGTCATGCAGCTCTCCGTGGCAGTGGGGAATATTTGGTTTTGGCACTTGGAGCAATGCATCAGCCCGTCGTCATAATGGGAGAAGAGAAGTTGGCCAGTCTTTTCTTTCTGAAAAAAAAACAAACAAACACAAAAAAAAAAAAAAAACAGCACAAGCTTCAATTCCATACATCTGCAGAGAGTGAGAGATATCAATCGTTTGCATTTTTTTTTTTACAGAATTATGGAATTTTGTAATGAAAAGTATTTTCTCCTGGTGCAAGTATTACATCAAAGGTTTTTTTTTTTTTTGAGTCTACTAGAATAGATCATAAAACAAGACATGAATGTCGATTAAATCATGCTCATCTCCAAATAGAAAAAACAGTGCCACTGTTATAAAGTTATTTCCTGTTCTCCGTGTATCTCCGTTACAGGAGGATATTAGCAATGCGATTCCTTAGAAGAGGCTTTAATATAATACACATATCATTCTTGCAACTCATTATATCCTTTAAGATGTTACAGTTCACAGAAGTGCTGAACATTACTGTACTACGTACACATTCAAGCTAATGCATGTCTCAAATGCGCTCACTAGTTCACTATTCACTGAATGGTGCATGAGAGTGTAAATGAGTCAATTCAGACACAGCTTTAGAATACAACGTCAGGTACAAGAAGTCAGACTACTCAATGTCAATTGACAGTTCAGACTGAAATGCAATACAAAGAATTGTATACACTTTCCCAGTTGGATTTTAAACCACATATTTGTGGTTAAAAATCAGATGTCATATCACAGCTACATGGACCTGAGGAAAAACAATTGGACACTCATGCATCAGCATGTTTACTAGCATCCTAATCTTTCTTTTCCCCTTGGGTTTATTCCCTTGTGAATCACTGAGTACGAATGCTTCAAACTCTCTGAAGTTTGAAGCAGAGTTTTGAAACGTACCCCTGCCATCTTGTAGATTTTGTTAGACTATGTATATTAAGGCTTGCTTGGAATGACTCTGTTGGGGGTGTGCCGAAGCAAAAGGGCTCTATGCTTTCAACTTATAGCCCAATTTTGCTTCTGACTCATTCAATTCTGTCCACGTACGTGCATGGTCACATGTTTCCATCATCAAAAGTCAAAAGATGCATAAAAGCCTCTGCATCGCCCACAGTAGGTGTTAGATAGTATAGTAGGTCTGCCCAGAGAGAGGAGCAAAGGTCAGACGTGACCGCAGGGCGATATGACTCGCCGACATAGACTTGCAAAAGCTTCATGACATTAACAACCTGCCATTTTCTGGGAGGCAGTCCGGGGTGCAGTTGTAGGGAAGGTCGAGCTCCTCGCAGCGCCTCGGGTGTGCGTGATTCACCGAAGACAGATGAATGCAAACACAGGGGTGAAAGTGAAACAGAGTGCTAATGAATGGTCTTGCAGCTTCTGGGCTCAAGTGAAGCCTGATGCCTTTTGATCTAATGTTTGCAAGTGCAATAAGGTTTTTTTTCTTCTTCTTCTTCTTCTGTCTTCACTGCAGTCTTTGTTCTTCATGACCTTGGCTCATAGGGACGAAAAAAAAAATCACAAATGAGATCTTTTTATATAAATTATTTCAGCCTGTGTGGCCCGTGCTTCATAATACATCTCAACAATCTCATAAAGCGAGTATGAGCTCAAGCATTTCTCATTAGATTGTTCTTATGCCATCCTCATTCAGTTTATAGTTCTTGCTGTACTATATGTCAGAGTTTGTCTCGTGTGTCAATACAATGCTGAACAATACAAGATCATACTCAAACAACTGAGTTTTCCTCTGGAGAGTGTTCAGTTTTCTCACCAATGCTCCTTGTCTACAATTACATGATTCCAAAAACAGTGTACTACTGACAGAAGTTAACAGAGAGTGAATGGACACAATCAGTTTGTAAAGTTTCCCAGAACAAATACACTTTAAACACATCAAAATATTCAGGAAACCAAGAGGCTGAGAGCTTAGCGTGAACGTTGGATTTGAATTTTGGAAGTGCAATAAAATAAAATAAAATATGTAAACACATTAATCCTTCAAAATGTTCATCTTTTTTTTTATTTATTTTTTTATTCTGATAGTAATATACTAGTTTGATGATATAATGTGCCATACATCCTGTCATGATGCCATTTTGGTGACCTCTGGCTGCTCTGATTGAAAACATGCAATGTGAGTGTGAAAAGGGTGATGTTTTGGGACGAGTGGCGTATCTCTGTAGCTGAAGCATGCGCTGGTTTGTGTGTGTTCTGTTGACCCAGCTGGACCATGCTGTTTCAATACACTTGAGATAAGGAGCATGTTTTCCTCTCTAACATACAAACAGGGGGCACTCCACATGTTTATTTGTATTTTATGTTTTTTTTTTATTTTTTATTTTAGATTAGTAGCTATTTATTATAAAGCAGATGATAGAGCGGCACTGTCCTGTGTCATATTGGAAATACATCACTTGGTCTTTTCAAGCACCGACAGAGCCTCAACCTCTCAGTTCTCCTTGTTCTCTGTCTTTGACCATATTGTGGTCAAGAACTAAATAACTTACATTTTGGCATCTGCATTAGTTGTGGTCAGTGATTTCTAATATACACGTGACGTTTGTTTTCTGAAACAGAATCAAGTAGCAAAGAAGCAAAGAATTTGCAAAGAAGCATGTCATTTATTCTTAAAATATTCGTGATAGGGTTTGTTCTGAACATTTAACACTGATTATAGACATCTTAATTTTATCTGAACAGACTATATTCACACTTTAAGTGACTTTGACTACCAACAGACCCTTAGGTGAATCATTTTCAAAGTTCACATTAGATGTCATTTACGTATAGTTTTTGCCTTTAAGCAGTTTTATTGTATCTCAATCTGTTTAAAAGGATATTAGATATTTAGCATTATAATATTTAGTTGCTACTGTATATATATGGAAAGGACAATCCTCTATTGAATTCTGTGTATAAAAGAGATTGTAAGATAACAGTTTCCATGCTTGGCATTTGTAATTGTGTTAAGCTTTCATGCACATTTTGTGGGTTTCAAATTTAGGAGCGTTTCTGTCTGTGGACGTTTCTATAAATGTGTCAGTTGGCTCAACTATGGCTAAAACAAAGAAGATTACATAAACGTAGTGGAGAATACATAAAACAAGACAAGTAACATACCAAACAAAGTTACTAGTCACTACTGATGGCAGGGTGCATGCATTATGATAGCACTTATGGCGTTTGATGCTCTTGATGGTAGATTGAATGCATGTACTCAAGAAAATCTATGATCCATTTCAGGTGTCATATAACATCTACTTAGAAACGTAATACCTGATGAAACTGTGTGTTATATTATTGAAGGGAACACTTTGCTGGCATTGCTTGAGGATTTCAGGTACCAGTCTTGGCCTCTGCAATCATACAACCTTTAGACATTTAATGATGAATGCTAAGCCCTGTACTGTGATGGGCTGCTGGTGTTTGTGTTGGTGAGTAGGCGTTACAGAGAGAGAAAAAGGCTGGGGTGGATTACTGAAGAACAAAATATCAAGAACATTGGTGAATGAGGAAATTCAATTCCCAGAGAAGAAAGAGAAACCTGATAAACTTGAGTACTTTTATAACAGCTATTCAGTTTGCTATCTAGTGACTCTCTGCTAAAAAGACTTGTGTATACTTGTGTAGTAGATTACTGTGGCATTGGATGCTATATGTTGATCTGGGCAAGCATTTATGCCATTATGCTTGTGATGGTCTTAATTTGGTTGTAAAAAAAAAATAATAATAATAAAAAAAAAAAATTTATATATATATTTCAACATTTCAATACTTCTCTTCAAAACCTCAATGCTTTTATTTTTAAAACATATTTAAAATCTTGCAACCAAGACTCATTGGGAATAAGTGCCTCTAAAGCTTACCCAAACATGTGAATTTCTACAGTTTCCAGTTGAATTGAACACTAGAGGCAGTAAAACTCTGAAAACGTTAATTCCTTTTCACACAAATAATTATTTACACTACCAGAGTTTAGATTATTAACTCTGAATTAGAATTCCTTGCACAATATTATGCTATGAATGATTTTAACATGTTGCGAGATTTGAGAACCGACACTTTTGAGATGTGGTGCTTCATTATGTGTGGGTTTTCTAATGCAGTAGACTTGTTCAGTAGCTCACATGCTTTCTGTGGTGAAGAACTCAGAATCCTGTGAAACTATGGTTCAACAAAACATCTCAAACTCGTGTATAAGGAGTTAAAATAACACAGTGGCAGCAGTTAATGTTTTTATATCACTTTTACATTCGTTAACCCTATCGGTTCAGTTTAGGGGTGGGGTAGCAACAATCACCAGACATTTGAATTCTGAACCACAGCAATGTGTGCCTGAACAACGTAATAAAAATGTTGCCACATTCACGTATTTGACCTGTGTTTTAGCTCCACTCATTGGACATTTCACTGAAACTGCTGCAAAATTTGCAATAAGGTACATAATATCGGTGCTGCAGAAACACATAGCTTTTTGTGTGAGTAACAGACCAACGTTTAAGTCATTATTCACCTAACATCTTCCCAGGTTGTCTATTAAATAATTCTGATTTGACATGACAATATCCATGATACTAATGAGTACAAGGTCTATAACTGCCATGCTTTTTTATTTATTTTTTTAACAGCTGGATTTGTGCTTTGATATCCGTTTTGATTTCAGCAGCTTTGATCATAGTTATAGCTGCAATAAAGCTTTACAACATTTACAGCACTGAACCCTTTTCATTATTGCAGCTAATGAAACAACTGCTGGTTTTGTTTCATTTAAGAGGCAATGGCAGTCTCAGATATGGGAAAGGCAATACATCTCCAGTGAATTGTTAGCTTCATTGGATTAATACACCGTGGGGCCCAGACCAGCCACATTGAGAAAACTATATGTTGGTTATTCTCTTAAAAACTCTTTATAGAGGTCTTTGAAGTAGTAAAATACTTCTGATACCAATACAGAACGAGTCAATCTTTCATTCGTTATCTGGCTCGGCTCGGTGTTCATCTTCAGTTCTCTCTTCACATCAGTTCAGTCGGTGTACTGTTTGAGTAAATGAATTACTCCGGGATATTGGTTTGTTTTAACTCAAGAGGGAGTGTCAGACACATTAAACAAGTTAACAGCTGAAGTAATTTGTGGATTAATGGGTATTAGAGGATGCGAACCGTTTAAAATGATTCAGTTCGATTTGGTGAACAAAAGATCCAGTTACATCGAATGATTCATTCGCGAACCGGATATGACAAACTGCTTTGTTTTGACACGGAAGAGAAGACAATGCTGAATAAAGTCGTAGTTTTTGCTATTTTTGGACCAAAATGTATTTTCGATGCTTCAAAAAATTCTAACTGAGCCTCTGATGTCACATGGACTACTTTGATGATGTTTTTCTTACCTTTCTGGACATGGACAGTAGACCGTACACACAGCTTCAATGGAGGGACTAAGAGCTCTCGGACTAAATCTAAACTAAACGGAGGTCTTACGGGTTTGGAACGACATGAGGGTGAGTTATTAATCACATAATTTAGATTTTTGGGTGAACTAACCCTTTAACCCCTGCAAGCGCTTTTTTCACTTCAGAAAAGGTAAATTCTGAATCCAACGTACTACCCGAAAGTCCTTTTTTCCTCCAATAAATGAGGATATTTACTTATTATCCGGTCCCTAGCTTTCCTCATATCCTCTGATAAATTTGAATTACTATGAACTTTAACAAATGTTTCTGCAAACACCTCTGCTTTACCGCTTTCAGATATAATTTGTCTATTATTATATTCTAATACAGGTGTGTTGTAATCTCTTTGTATCCCGCTAACTCTTTCGTATCATATTCCATAACTCACTTATTTCAATGTCTTCCCCTATTCTATTACAAAATTACCTCCAATAATTTCTCTTAGATGTCCGAATAACTCTTCTCACTATAGCTTGTGCACTTTTATAACTAACTAAATCGTTAAAGTTAAGTGACCTTCTTACCCTCTTGAGTGCTTTATTTCTCCTTTTTATTGCCTCATTACATTCCTCATTCCACCATGGCATAGATTTCCTCCTGCTGCCTGCCTTCCTCTTACCTACTACTTCTTCAGCTGTACTCTTCATATTTCATTATTAAAAACATCAACATCTTCTATGCATTTACTTATTTCCTTAATTTTGCTTTCACATAACCCCTTATACTTATCCCAGTCCGCTGACTTGAACCTCCACCTAAGCATTCGTTCCCTAACACTTTGCTCTATATCTAATCCAACTTTACTGCAAATAGGAAAATGATCACTTCCTATTGTACTTTGTATTAGTACTTTCCATTCACATTTACTCGCTAAGCTTTCAGAGACTATTGTCAAGTCTAATGCTGAATGTCTTACCTTATACAAATCAATTCTAGTATGACTTCCATCATTAATGCACACTAATCTTCCCCAATCTAGCATATCTTTGATGATCTCACCATTATACTCTGCTTTTGTGCTTCCCCATATTGAAATGAAAGCGTTAAAATCACCACACAACACTGTTTTTTGACTTCCATTCCCTGCTATACTTTCTAGAATATCCTAGTTTAATCTATCATATGGATTGTAAAAATGAATTATTTTAATACACTGTGATCCTTCCCATAATTCCACCACCACAACTTCTATTTCTCTATCTACCTCAACTGTTTAATACCCAATCCCTTGTTTTATAAAAGTAGCTACTCCACTTCCATTCCCCTGATGTCTATCCCTCTGAATAGTTATATAGCCCTGTATTAGAAAGTTATATTGTGATTTAAACCAAGTTTCCTGTATACATATAATATCTGGGCCTTTCTCTTGGTTTGCTATACATTTCTTAAACTCCTGTCCATTTGCTATCAAACTTCTTGCATTCCATTGCAAGATATATAACACCATTAAGAATGAATTTCGTCATTCCTAGTTTAATTTGTTTTAGGAATCTGGTTTACTTTCTTCAGTGCTTCCGTGTATGTTATCCCTTCTGTCATTCTAACATTTTGAACCTTGCCAGCTTTTTTCCGTACCTGACAACCACCGTATCCTGCATTATGTTCCCCACCACAGTTGCAGCATTTAGGATTTACACTTTACCCACACTTGCCGTACTCATGTTCGCCTCCACACCGCGCACATCTCTTTTTACTTCTGCATACTGCCGCTGCGTGACTGACTTTTTAACACTTATAACATCTTAGCGGTGGAGGAACGTATGGTCTTACCGCATATCTTACAAATCCTAAATAAAATTTCCCTGGTATTTTATTTTCATCAAAGTTTGTCAATACTGAGAGGCTGTCTGTCTTTTTGTCATTTCTAACACACTTGAGCCATCTGACAAACTTTACCCCTGCTCCTGTGTTATTCCTTTTAATCTTCTCCTCCGTGACATCTGTCCGAATCCCTGATACAACACCTCTAACTCAATTATTTTCTTCTGGTATTGAGAATATCACCTTATTTCCAATCATCGATTTTATACCCAGAGCTGATTTTTCCTGCCGACTGTCTTCACAAAACAATATAAGATTGCCATCCCTCAAAGTCTTAATGCTATCAAACGTTCCTATCGTTTCTTTCAATGTTTTCGTCAACTTCATTGGACTGATCGCATTTACCGAATCAACAAACTTCAACAGTACCTTATACTCCTCTTTTCTTCTTCTAGCCTGGAGATTTCCTTTCTCACTGCCAGAGTCCCAATTTTTCTTTCATTTCCAATTTTCTACTACACTCCACTTACTACTTTCATTCCCGCCGCCTCCACTATCCACATCCTCCATTTCCGGATCACTTCCGGAATCTACGCTACTTCCTTCCATCAGCACTCCAGTCACAATCCAGCTGACCAAAGTCCTGTTGGGAAACCGTCTGTAGTAAAATGTTCACGTTAATGCTTAAGTTTTATTAACTGGTAAAATATTATCTTTGTATAGGGGATTTGATGCAGATAAATAACTGGAGGCATTTTGTGTTTTGTAGAAGGACTTTTTGGTTGCACTTTATTTTACAGTACGTGTACTGCCATGTACTTATAGTGCACTTACAGTGTATTTATCTAAGAAAGTTCCGGTAATACAAGGTAACTTCATGGGGTAGGGTTAGGTTTAGGGGTAGGTTCAGGGTTAGTACCTAGTTATTACATAGTTATTGTAATTACTATAATAAGTAAATAGTATTTACATGAGGAACAGGACTGTAAAATAAAGTGCTACCGACTTTTTTTGTATCGCTAAATGGATTTGTACCAACTCTGTGGTCCTGGTTGGGATTATGCCACAATGAATACTTCTACAAGGTTTATGATTTGACTTGTTGCTATGGACTGTCTTTGATGGGAAGTATGTATGTTTGATGACTGTAATCTACAATTATTGGGTTTCATTTACCATCAAACCTCCACATCCTTTGATTCCTTGAAGACAATCAAAACTTGCATCTTACCTCAACCCATATACAGAACTCTATATATCTTTCTGTGCAGTGTGTTTTTCAATACAGTTTGAATGTTGTTTATTTATTATGAGTCTATTTTGGTGTTTATATAAAGTACACGAAAGGAGCTTATCTATTTTTTTTTTTCATTGGTTTAAATGCTTATGTTGATGCCAATGACCCTCCCTACAAATAGATTATTAATTAGCATTTACTCAGAGGAGCATGTGATGGTTATACTGTGTTCCTTCTGGCAGCGTAGTATGACACTAGAATTCATGTGTGCCAGTACAATATTACAGCAGCATCATATAGTGTTTCCCTCAGGATTTGATCAATTATTTATTTTATTTTATTAGTATTATTATTATTATTATTATTATTATTATTATTATTATTATTATTATTATTATTATTATTATTATTCAAAGCCATATGAAAGTATTGATCATGCACAAGGGCTCTTAAGTGTGTGTGTGTGTTTGTGTGTGTTTTAATTCTTATGCGTGCACCATTTAACGATGCCATTGTTTAATGGATTCGAATATATTAATTTCATCTTCATGGCAAAAATTCACTTTAGGGAATGTTTCAAGACTATAATTATCAAGTTGCCTCACAATGGTTATATATGTAGAAACATTTGCGATCTATTTTGGCATCTATTTCTAGGAGTTCCCTATAAATGCTGCACATAATGACAAGTGTATGGTAATTTGATTTGTTGGAAGATTTGAGCAGTTACATAAGGTGTGCAAGTTTTATTTGATTACTCATAACATATGAGCTGTCATTGCATTACTTCACAGTTATGGGAGTGTGATGTCAGCTGGTGCATGAGTTTATGACTGGGACTGGATCAGACTTCTTGCGCTTATGAGGTTTATGGTTGCTTGGAAACAAGGTTGATAGAAACAAGTGTCAGAGAGATTAAAAATTCTGTCACATCTTCAGTTGCTATCCCCAGAATGATTTGTTAGAGAAGCATCGCTGTAGCATGCTAGGAAATTCTCCCTTAATTAGAATTATGCTTTTGTCTCGTTTAAGACGGATACATTAGTGGACCTCCATTCTTTGTCTAACTATTTTAAAACTGTAACATGTCAAGCAACAAGCTACATGATTTGAAGTATTCAAACTACAATCAAGCTACTATATTGAAAAGGCATAATGATGTTGTTAAGCAAATTCACAACTGTCATCAATGACGTTAGGTGTTGAACAACAGTATTTACATGCTTGTTCATTTATATTTTCACCTTTATATTCCAGTTTCTCTGTGATGCTGCTGTAAATGATGAACACCATCTAAAGTCTACTTTATTATTTTTGGTCTCCATCATCTGCTATATTTCTAGATGTTTGATTCCATTAATGGTTCCCTGTGCATCAAACTCTGCGGTGCGCTAGGGGTAGAAAGCACGCTTACTGTACATGCAAACTCATCAAAAAAAGTGCTTTCATTCTCTTGACACTAAAATATGTAGAAATTATGTATACTGTATGGAATGAAAGATATAGATTGTACTGCATGTCAGCTTGCTCAAAAGCATTATCTTTTCAAGTCCACTTGTCATTCTAACAAGAAATGATGCTTCTAATCACACTGCAGTTTCAGCCACACAACTTTGCCATGCATTTTGCAAATGATGGTTTGAACTCTGGTTTTGGGAAACACTGATTTGATGAACCAAACTTGTGGTGTGTGCAGAGGTCCATCTGCAGATGCATTTAATAAATTCCTAGAAAGACACCTAATGATTGCATGAATCTTTACAATTGTTACATTTTGATGGTAACTGAACTTGAGAAGCTGGCTAATGATGTCTCAGTCTAACTTCCCACTTTCCCAATATTGTGTAGACTCCCCTCGTACTGTTGGAACAACTGTGATGCACCGAGGCTTGGACTCCACATGACCTCTGAGTGTGTTCTGTGGTTTCTGGCACCAAGATATTAGCCGCAGATCCTTTAATTCCTGCAAGCTTCGAGGTCGTGCCTCCATGGGTCAGATTTGTAGGTCTGGGAAATTTGGTGGACAAAGCCATACCTTGCACTCGTCATGTTCCTCAAACCATTCCTGAACAATTTCTTTGCCGTGTGGCAGGTGCATTATTCTCCAGAAACAGGCAATAAACTGACAGCATCCATCACCCTGGAAGAACCCAGACAAAGTGCAAAACATCTTGTAGAAATAAATGTCAAACACGCTTGGTGTAACAACATGAGGGAGTAGATAATGACAGAATTTTCAGGTGAACTAATAATTCAAACATTTAGCTGAACATACTAACATGACATATTCAGATGTATCAAATAGGTAGCAAACTTTAGTATATAAAATATTCCATTAACAAAGTATATGTATTCTTTTTTTTTTTTAGTCTTTTAGTCAAATGTTTGACTTTAGACAGCCATTCTCAGAGAACAGAAGTCAGGGAAATGAAGACCCTGTGTTTGCAGAGACAGCAGACTGGAGACGTATGGGACGTTGTCCAGAATTAAATATGCTCCTCTGCTGGAAGACAGACGGAATGATCTAATGCAGACAGATCTGCTGAAATGTTGCCTTTTTGCTTTTCAATACTGTCTTTATAAAAATGTGTTCTGTCACAAGGGGAAGGCTACATGTTGAATAGTCTCAGATGGGCATCAAGTTTTCTGCTGGAGCTCCATTCACACAATACAAACTGACAAAAAGTACACTCTATTTGGTCAGTTTGGTTAGTCTTGACAAGTCATATTGGTCTTGCTCCTAAAATTAAAACACATTAACAGAATCATATTAAGGTCTGCAAAGTGAACTGATAACCATATTTTGCTGCTGTGTGAAAGTTGTCTTAGAGATTTCTGTCCTCTGGCCCATCACTGATTTCTTCACCAGTATTTCTTGTCTTGAACTCTCTTCTTCACTCTGTATCTATTGCTTTCCTTTCTTCCTCTGCCTGATTACCACACCCTGCTGTTTCTCTCATCACTTCCTCTCTCTCTTCATCATTCCTCCAGTCCCGGTCTCGAGAGCTCTTTGATCAGCAGCATCTGAAGGCACTCACGGATCTTCAGCTGCGAAATTAAGCCCCCTTCCAAACCATGTCCAAGGTTTTTAATTAAAGATTTAAAATGACTGGTTTTATTTTTTTAAACTTGCACTTTCAAAAACTTCCTTTCTTCATTTTAGAGAATCCTTTTCATTATACTGTGTATTAAAGAACCAAGATGCAAGGCAAGCATCATATTGTATTGGTTGTAAAGTGTCAATAATCATTAATACACTAATTCAGGTCTAAGCAAGTGCATTATTGAGCTACAATTATTTAAATATTGTGCTGTTTTTTTTTTTTTTTTATCAGATTAAATAATTTCATTGTAAGAGTTGTCTTACCCAGTTTAAGATGGTAACTGTGTTTTCTAACATGGTACAGTAGAAGATTTATAGCTGGTTGGCCAAAAAACAGCTTTACCACTTTGTGGCTAGTTTGTTGCTTGTCCAAAATGCCAAAATACCAGCAAATATTAAAATACCAGCTAATAACCATTTTTAAACCAGTTGGCAATCTTGGACCAACTGGAAATTAGCCATCATGTCTTAAATTGCCACAGCTAGGCCTAATCTTTCAGTAAGAAAAGGAAATGTGGATCCAAACAGATTGGCTAATGTGATTTAGACTTCAAAACCACCTGGCTGTGGGCTTCTCTTTACACTCCACAGTGGATGACTCTATTGAAAACATGAACTGCACTAGCTATTTATTTATTTAATGGGGAAAATACAGAATTGCACAATGCTGATCAGCATATGTCCTCTATGTCTCTCTATATGTTTATATATAATAGCTGATTTGTCCCTGATTACTTTTACTAAGAATCTAAGACATACATCATTTTTAAACAATCTGATATTTGTTGAAATTGTACTCTTGTTTGGAAATGATGTCTGACCAAAGGCTGTTCTGTGACTTGGTAGACTACAATTCTGATTTCTTGCACTTCTATAGTAATTGCCCAAGATGTCAATACAAGCTTGTATTTATCAGAAAACAAAACAACATAATATGCCATGACCATTGCAAGTGACATGCTGTAATTTGTTTTGTTTGTGTTCATCTTCATGCTTTTAAAAGGTACAGTGCCAGTTCTCTAGTACATACATTCTGGGCATACAGTACTTGCCATTTTCATGACTCCTCTCTCTTGGCCTCACGGGTAAGCAAAGTTCCCATTGGCAGTGTTGAGTACTCGAGACTCGGACTCGGTCTTGGACTCGGTCTCGAGACCGTATTTTAATGGTCTCGGTCTTGTCATGGACTCGTGTGCATTTTGACTCGGTATTGACTCGGACTCGAACATATTAGGAATCGGACTTATGCCCCAGTCCACTCGAGTCCCAATCCAAATATTTCATGATTATTACTGTATGTTAATGTTTATTTAAATTGATGTATGATTGACACATCCAATGACTGGTGATTTTCTTGTGACGTGAGACGTTAGGCCAGCGACACACTGGATGCGTGGCGCAAGCGCCTCAGCTGCGTGGCGTGTCTGTTCTTAATTCGGCTCCCATGTTAACAGGTTAGATCTTGCAGACTGCCTGCGTGAGACGCGCGTCCCAGGCGTGGCTCGGAAAACGTGCGCATGCTAGAAATAGAACCGACGCCTATTTTTCACGCGACACGCGTGCATGTTGGAAGCGTTTCCAGGCAAAATATACTAGGAAAATATGTTTATATGTCATTTTGTACACAAATACATATTAATTCATGACATTTTGATATTTGAAAGTCTATAGGTTGACAAAAATTCAGATATAAATGTAATTTTAAAAATAAATTAATAATGATCGATTCTCAAATATTGCACCTGTCAAACATACTCTATTTTGCCGTCAATACTGTTGACGGTGTCTTATCAGTAGGTGTGTAAAAAAATAAAAAAATAAATTTGATATTGTAATAAAAAAAATAAAGAGCCTGGTTTTTTTGGCGGCCTCCCTCTATGTGACCTACAGCCGCAGCAGCGCGCCAAGCGCCGCGTGCAGGCACGCTTCTTGTGTGTAAAGACACAGAAAACGCGAAGCAGCCACCACGCTTCTGGCTCGCAGCAGAGACGCCACGCAGCCAGTGTGTCACCGGCCTTAAGTTACCCTCCTGCCTCCGTAACTAAAAAAAGCTTCAAGCTTCAAGGTTAAAAGTTATGTAAAAGCTGTTACAGTTGAACATTTACAGGTATTGGTACAGTAATGTTACTTGTACTAGAAGTGTTATGTAGAATTACAATATAGAGTCGTACAGTAATATTATGTGTAGGCTACTAGAAAGGTTATATGGATGTGTATAGTGGTACAACGATGTTATGTGAAAATGAGCACTTAATATTGACAAGTAACACTTCATAATACTAATAAAATTACCTTTACACCACATACTATGTGGCCCTTTTAACCTTTATTGTTTCCACCAAACATTTGACATACTCTTGAAGATTTCTTTAGGTCTTGTCTCAGACCCAATCTCTCTGAACTCGGTCTTGACTCGGACTCGACCCTCTCTGGACTCGATCTGGACTCGGACTCGAATGAGCTGGTCTCGACTACAACACTGCCCATTGGAAACATACTTCAGACTATCAGACCATCCAAGTATTTTGCTTCTACAGTTTGCTTGCTGTAAAGTGTGGAAGAACGCATATTCCAGCTCTGGGTTAGAGTTGAGCAAAAAGATAAAGTGTAAAAATTAACATTTAATTGGCTGATTATTGTTCTATTTTTTCCCTCCATGTCTCCACACACAAATTCATGGAAATCAACAAGTATGAGATGATTTCAAGTGCAAATGCAATAATGATTTTATGCAACAATTCAGTAAATAAGTGTTTATAATTTTATTACGTTTTTTATGTTAATGTTGTCCATGAAAACACCTATAAAGCCACAGTAGAACTGTTGTGCATCTCCAAGCAACACACAATTTCTGAATTAATTTTGAACTAAGCATCTTTGAAAGAATCAGGTGAATTAATGATTCAATTGCGCTATCATAAAGAGTGCCATTTACTTAATTCCCAAATGCATCAGTGGTTTGAACAAATTGAATGAATGAGTGACTCAATGACTTTCTCATTAAGACATGTACTGCCACCCACTAGCAGTTTTAGTTACTTATTTGAAGTAACATTTCATTAAAAATGCTGTGATGCTTTTCTCATTTAACACAATGGTGACTTTAAATCTATTTGGGTGTAATTTCTTGGATAAACTGGATGTGTGATTAATTAGCGATTAATTATCTGGCATATATCATGCAATTAAAGTATTTATACTCGTTTGACGGCCTTAGTAAAAACATTATATTGCATAAATTATATAACGTTTGTTGACTATTTGTGACACATTTTGCAAATGTGATTCTGGTTAAACTTTTATTAAAATTTATTATATCAAAGTTATAATATTGCGTGGCAACCACAACAACACTCTCTGCAGCAGAGTGTACAATATACTTTTCTTCTTGGTGTTGAATTTTTTATATAGCCTGCGAGAAGGTGTAGCAGAATAATTTTCTTTCACATCATTCCTACTGTCATACTGCCTAGCTCTAGAATGCAGCTTGTATTCAGGGCATGTTATACAGCTCCATTAGAGAGCACATTAGTATTCAGCCACATGTGGAGAGAGTAGGTTTGATTTTGCTTTTGGAATGCAAGGTGGTGCTATGAAGACCCAAAGTCGAGGGTCTTGCTGGGAAAGTGAGTTTCAACCCTTTGGGACAATGGTAATAAACACATGCTGAATCATAGTGTCTTAACTGTTGCACATGTGCTACCAACTGGAGGCAGATGCCTCAGTCTCTTAATGACAAAACACTAACACCCTAACAAGAGTTTATGAGGCATTATTACCGAATGATTCAGCCTCTGCTTGTCAGTCAATTAGCTCCAAGCGCTTCCACCATCCAGGCGGAGGGGTGCTGAAATAAGCTCCAGAAATGGCGTGTCATTTGGCAGTGCACTGCCTGCGTTTTGCTGACAGTGAAAGATGAGTACAATGTGCAGCCATCAGCAGCTCATAGGCTTGTTTGTTTGTCACAAGGGCAACTGACGGGATTGACAGCATATTGTGGCATGCTGCTCATTATGCTATGCTAATCTCCCTCCTGTCTGCTGGATTGCATGTGCTAATGGCACAAATTGTTGTAGCATCACAGAATACAAATTGCAATCCGTTACTGATTACAGATTGCATGGTGAAAACTGTAGTTAGTAACATAATCTTGGTTACTCATTTTAGGTAATGTAATGTAAAAAGATTACTTTATTTTAAACTATACCATTACAGTCTGCTTACACATCTCATCTTTACTTGTCTCACAATTTCTGAAAGCTGACACTCAAAAAGCAGAAGCACACACCAAATCTGCAAAACCATACACTAATTCTCAGCATTTCACTCAGTTTTCGATTTCATAGAACACTTTTTGCAAAACACAACATACAATTCTCCATGTAACACACAAAAGTCTAACAGGAATTAATATTATGGTGTCTAAAACTTCAATAATTTGTCTATGAACAACTTACAAAATATTAGGGCTGCACGATAAATCGCTTGCGATATTTAAAGCCGGTTCTGTAATGAGAGGTAAATCTTCATCATCTACACGCTTTCACATGGAACAAAGGCTCTGTGTAGTTAATGCTGCTCCATGTGAAAGCGCGCAGGTGATGAAGATTTACCACTGATTACAGAACCGGCTTTACTCAAAGTATGAATGTTTATGAATTCTTGTTTAATCTATGAATATTTAATTAGTGGAGTAGAGTGAATGCATTTAACACAGTTGGCTCATTTACTTAATTAGAAATTTTATAATTTCATTCTGTTTTGTGTGTTTTCTGTTAACAACTTATTTTTCACATGAAGATTTTCAGCAATTAACAACTTTAATTTTACTCTGTACCTTGCACAAATCTCTTGTATATGGTCAGAGAGGAGTCTGAATGTGACACAGGATGTCCATTCCTTAGAGCAAGCTATAAGTTATCCTTGTGTGTACAATCTGTTTTGGTGTAATGCTGACATTAAAACATATTGTTCTTTGTCTTCAAATATAACATTTAAAAGCCTGATAAATGAAAACAATTGTAAGGGAAACGGGGCAATTTAGCTCAAAGGAAATCTATAACATTTTAAAGGGAATTTGGAAAGAATCCCTGTTCGGCTGATCACAGAGTCAGTCAGCATTTCAATGAACGAGCCGTATAACATCAACTCTGCAATGGATATTAAAATCCCAAATATAGTGAAAACATCATTTGCACAGTATAAAGATTGGCAGTTTAAGACATTAAGCACAAAACATAAGATACCTCTTTATTCAAATATAAATAAGGCTTTTTTTTTTGATAAATCTAAGACATAAATTAATCTAACACATGAACACATGCATTCACACATTCACACCAGTTGCATAAAGAGAGAAATTGAGGAAAGAATGAGTTTAAGAGAATGGAAATGTGAAGTGAAATTGCATAGACGTGAACAACCATCATTCAGTTAATTAACCCTCACATTGAGTTCCTCAGTGTGGTTAAAATGATATTAAATGCACCAGTTCAGTTAGAATCTTGAGGCATTTGTGTTGCCTATGTGTCTGGTTGCTGAAAGGGGTTTCCAGAGGTTGCTGATTGGCCGGAAGTTCAGTTTTCGTTTGTAGTGAAGTCTTGGGAAGCCAGTGATTGGGCGTTAGCTGCAGATGCAGAGTTGAGGGCTGGTTGAACTTCTAGATGGAAACTCGAGGTCAGACTCAGAGACACGGCATTAGGCAAAACTTAACTCAAAACACGAAACTCTCAATGGTAAGAAAATAAACTAAAGTAAAGGACTAGGTGGCATCTCTCCTCGTGGTTTTGGAGGAGCAGCTGGGGCATGATCAAAGAGCACTAAAAAGAAAAGCTAAAAAAATTAATAATAATAATTTAATAATTTTAGACATGATTCTTATTGCAAGAATATGATACATTTGACAAAGTATTAATTGATAGAAATGTTTACAGCATGCATTCTTGCTTCAGACTGGCTGGAGACTGATTTACGAATGTCCTGTTGTCTTTGGGATTTTCTGTGGAATTAATCTCCCAGTGTTTTAACCATAGACTTGATCAAATCTTAAATGCTTGATTTGCTGATACCCTACACAATATATGTTTAGGATTAAGGTGTATAGTCTTCACTCAGTAAATTGGTCTACTCACGTAGGCAGATTATTTAGCCTTGTATAAATCTAGTGTAAGTCTGACTACACATTTTCCACTTTGAAGTAGAACATTGAGTGTAATACAAACATCTCCAGATGCTTTGATGATCTCATAGATAACTCATATATCATATGCAAACATAATTAATAATAATTATGGTAATTATCATACTTTCAAGTCATAATCAGCTAGTTTCTTGCATATGTATTACCATGAATGTAAGCTACAACTGGAGACAAAATCCATGCTCTGGTTTTATATATATAATATATAATATATATATATATATATATAAAACTGCCATCTTTTAAAGACAGTTTTTTTTTTCAGGATCTTAAATGATGGTCTGATGCAATGGAGAGGGATGTTTAGAGAATGATGCTCGGCTAGTTTGTAGCTTCATAGGCTCATTTCACTGCTGATATTTTTAGTAATGAAAGTAATATAATAGTAATGACATAAACAATTCATAACAGCCTTTTTCTTACTGCAAGCATTGCATCTTAATGAGATATGGAGGCATGATTAAACATTAGTTTTGATCCAATTGCCAACTGACTGATAGATACTGCCCTAAATCCTTATACGCAGTCTGCTAATTTAACACCCAGATATGATGGCTTTTAAAAATCTGTGATTCCACGTGTTCATAAATCTGTACCACTCAATCTTCTCATGTGACTTAAAGCTGCTTCACACAGTTGCTGTGATCAGAAACGGAGACTTGCCGCCATGCAGGGTTTTTTTGTTTTTGGGTGCGCTGGAATAAGTTGGGAATTGTACCCATGCCTCTGTTCATTTATAGTTGTAGCAAGCAAGTGTGAAATAAAGCTGATCCACTCACATGCTCCTGATAGCACACACATTCCCCTAAAAAAAGATTGCTTTTCAGATGTTAATTGTGTCTTTGGTGTAAGTTACAAAGGTGAGAATCACAACATCAAAGTGAGTGAGAACGCAGTGTTTTCATCATTCTGCTTGTCTTAACTCATTTAATCCTTATCGAATGGTGACAGTGGTGTTGCCACACTGCCTTGGCTGTAGTGTTTCTGAAAGAAGTGAGGAATATCACTAGCAAAAATTCACTTAATCACTCAGTCAATCACCCAATCACTTACTCACTCACTGACTCACTCGCTCGTTCAGTCAATAACTCACTTATTCACTCAATTGTTCAATAACTCACTCATTCAATCGTTCACTCACTCAATAACTCACTCACTCACTCGCTCGCTCACTCATTGACTCAATCACTCACTCAGTCTATTACTGCATCAAATAACTCACTCACTCTTCTTTATTTACTTATTCCCATTTATTACCTTGAAATCTCAGAGGATGAAAGACATTCAAAGTTTGGGAATCCCTTCTTTAGATGTAAATAAGAAATACTGGGAATTATCCAGAAATAATCATTTGTACATTTTCTGAAAGGCATAGCCTTCCAAAGACAAACACTTGTGTGAATATGTAATCAGCAAAAAAGCATCTTTAATCTGTTTACTAGTATTTTAAAATGCAATATAATAGTATTACAAGTGCTCAATTTTTGGGATTTGATTGTGTAATCCAGATTACATGTAATCAGTTACAACCCACCACAATGAACAGGGCCAGTCAAACTTAGACAAGTAGCATTAAAACTGTATAATTATAAGAAAATATATATTTTTTTGTTCTGGCAATGAGACAGTAATGACATGGTCTTAGACTTGCTACTCAATAATTATTAGCACTGTTGTATTACATATATTATTATAACAGTGGCAATAATGAAAATGTAAAAAAAAAAAAAAATGATTTAACCTTATTGTAAGTTGTTATCTGTTTATTTTTGTTTTATTTTTTTTCTCACTCAGCCATCCAAGTCTGTCAATGCATCATCATCAGCATCTCATGCTGACCCCTTCGGTGCCGGTCACTCCTATAGAAATGGGATATAGTCTCCTCAGGGGTGTCCTTGTCCAAGGGTGTTTTGTGTGTGTGTGTGTGTGTGTATGTGTGTCCAGGGCTTTTTCTAGCGGGGTGAAAGGTGGTGATGATTATAGTTAACGGCTGTGCATCATCACGGGAGCTTATCATTTGCATGTGTTTTTAAGCCTTGCCAATTTAAACATTCAAAAGAGTTTAAAAGCATTCAAACACAAGATGCAGAAAAAAATCAAATGAGCACTTGTAAGTTCTCCTGCACCTGAACGAGGAAATAGAAATCGCAGTTTAAACATGCAAACAGAAAAATACGTCAAAGAGTATAATTCAGTATACACGCATGTGTTCTGTGTACACAGGGCACATGCAGAAGCGCTTGAATGTGGAATTTGCCTCTTCTTGCTCTTGTACTGACAAATACATACATGGATAGTATTCTTGACAAAAACTGTCGATTATGTTTTAAAATGAAAGTAAACAGTGAAGAAAAAAATTGGATGTTTATCATTATAATGGATGCCTTGTCTCTTAAAGTGACCGCACTAATTTAGCTACTAGCTGCTGTCGGTGTCTTTAACGTTAATCCAAGAAAATTAAAGAAAGCAAATCTCTCTTTGCACTTTACTGAATTACTTTGTAGTTTTAACAAGAATCCACAGTCAAACCAAAAATTATTCAAACACCAGATATATATATATAGTATATATTAAGTATTTTTTCTTTAATTGCTAATGTGACCTTTTTACATCACAGACTGAACAAAATTAAACATTGCTTGGTGATATGAATAAATGTTGTTTTGACTGTAGCTATTTGCAATGTTTACAGTGAAGACTTTGCAATGCTATTTTACATTTGATTATTTGGTTTCTGTACCTGGAAACCTGCAAACTTGAAAAAACGTAAACATTGTGTTAATAGAACAATAAATACACAAAATGAACATACAAATGAAACTATTATATGTTTGTTCATCCCATAGGCGTAATGGTTTTTATACTGTAGATACTGTATATTCTATGGCCCTTCACCAACCCTACACCTAACCCTAACCCTCACAGGAAACTTTGTGCATTTTTACTTTCTCAAAAAAACTCATTCTGTATGATTTATAGGCGTTTTGAAAAATGGGGACATGGGTTATGTCCTCATAAGTCACCCTCTCCTTGTAATACCTGTGTCATACCCATGTCATTATACAGAGTTGTGTCCTGATATGACATAAAAACAAGATCACACACACACACACACACACACACACACCTCAGACATGTTCCAGTGCCACTGAGACAATGAGCCCTGAAAAAAAAAAATAGATTTCTTCAAAAACAACACACAGATGTAAATCAAATCCATTATTTTCTTCAATTCTATTATCCATTTTCTTTTTTCATCAAAATGGATCAATATCAATCCATGGACGTGAAGAGGGTTATGTTATATCTCATTTTCATCAATAGATGAGGCTTGGGGAGAGGTGGGCAGCATAATAATGGCACCCGTAGACGACAGCTCATCCCAGGAAACAGCAGGACCCAGATATTACAGAACGCCCGCTGAAAGCACATGGGCATGAATACATCAGAGCACATATTCTCTCATACCTGACACCCACTACATATAATAATAGACTGCACAGAGCGTGCATGCAGAAAGACATTAGTGGATGCTTCACACGGGCACAGAATGTTAGAGAAAGAGATGAGACGTCGTTTACCTTCATTTAACTTTAGTCATTCATAGGATGAATGGTCATAAATAAGAGCACAATAGTTTGATTTTCAATACTTCTGCTCTTTCTTTCATAATTCAGGAAAAAAAAAATCATGTTTTGCATCTGATTGTTTTCTGTTGAACTCTAAAATAGTTCAGACTTTAGTGTCTTGTCAAATTACAAGCTCGGTTCCAAAAATGTTAGGATACTGTACAAATTGTGAGGAAAACAGGAATGGAATCATTTAAAAATCTCATAAACGTATATTTTATTCAGAATTGAACTTAGATAACATATCAAATGTTGAAAGAGAGACATTTTTAAATGTCATTCCAAACATTGGCTCATTTTGGATTTCATGAGAGCTACACATTCAAAAAATAGTTGGGACAGGTAGCAATAAGAGGCCGGAAAAGATAAATTTACATATAAGGAACAGCTGGAGGACCAATTTGCAACTTATTAGGTCAATTGGCAACATGCTTTGGTATAAAAATAACCTTTTATAGTGGCAGTGTCTATCAGAAGTCAAGATGGGTAGAGGATCACCAATTCCCCCAATGCTGCAACGAAAAAGAGTGGCACAATATCAGAAAGGAGTTTCTCTGAAAAAAAGTAATCATCATCTACAGTACATAATATCATCCAAAGATTCAGACACTGCATCACATACAGGAATGCTACTGTAATGGAAATCACAACATGGGCTCAGGAATACTTCCAGAAAACACTGACGGTGAACACAATCCACTGTGCAATTCGCCATTGACAACTAAAACTCTATAGGTCAAAAAAAAAATAAGCCGTATCTAAACATGATCCAGAAGCGCAGGCGTTTTCTCTGGGCCAGGCTCATTTAAAATGGACTGTGGCAAAGTGGAAAACTGTTCTGTGGTCAGACGAATCACATTTTTTTTTTCATGGGAAGCTTACACATCTGGAAAGACACCATCGATGCTGAAAGGAAATATCCAAGTTCTAGAACAACATATGCTCCCATCCAGACGTCGTCTCTTTCAGGGAAGACCTTGCATTTCCCAACATGACAATGCCAGACCACATACTGCATCAATTACAACATCATGGCTGTGTAGAAGGAGGATCCGGGTACTGAAATGGCCAGACTGCAGTCCAGATCTTTCACCCAAAGAAAACATTTGGCGCATCATAAAGAGGAAGATGTGACAAAGAAGACGAAGACATTTGAGTAGGGTGACTATATGGGACACGCCCAGCCAGGATTTTAATATTGCCTAAAATATCCAGGTTTTGGCTATTTGCACTGTGCAAGGTTTATCATTGTGTAACATTCATGAGAGCTATAAAGAGCAAAGCAGACAGCGCATTATGCTTTCGAATCACTTTAATGTGTTGTGCGTTCGTTTGACTTGAAGCATTGTGGCACTCTTTGTTTGTTTTTTGGGATTTGTGCGCAGCGACGCTTCAAGTCAATCGAACGAACAAACACGTGCGCATATTTGCATCGCTTTGATCGTTCCCTCTAGATCTCACTTTTTTCACACGGAGCCCCACGATTGGTCGATTATGTATAATACCTGCATGTTATTGGTCAAACTGCTCTGGATGTTTTAGGCATTATTAAAATCCTGGCTGAGACGTGTCCCATATGAATGGCGCATATGGTCACCCTACAGTTAAGCAACTAGAAGCCTGTATTAGACAAGAATGGGACAACATTCCTATTCCTAAACTTGAGCAACTCGTCTTCTCAGTCCCCAGACATTTGCAGACTGTTATAAAAAGAAGAGGGGATGCCACACAGTGGTAAACATGGCCATGTCCCAACTTTTTTGAGATGTGTTGATGCCATGAAATTTAAAATCAACTTATTTTTCCCTTAAATTTATAAATTTTTCTCAGTTTAAACATTTGACCTTTCATCTTGAAATTTGAAACTTCTATATCACTGCATTCTGTTTTCACAATTTGTACAGTGTCCCAACCTTTTTGGAATCTGGTTTGTAGGTACAGTCTGAAACAATGTTGAAAGTGTCGATGTCGTGAGCATTCTGATTATCTCTTCCCCAATGTTATGACGTCGGAACAAAACTTACTGATTTTATTCACACAGGGAATAGCAATGCTATATTATTAACAAATACTGGATTCAATTCTTTATAAACTTATTTTATTTCAGTTAGCACAGATTTTGTATTTCTTTCTGGAACTGATTGATTAAATACAAAACCTGTGTTAATTAAAAAGAAAACAAGGTCACCATAAGACTCAATACAAGTCTTGGCGATAATATAGCATAACTAAGCCTTTACAAGCAACCAAGTTAAAGTTTTTCAGCAGACCACAAGGGAACAAATAAGTAAAACAACAGCACCATTCATTTATAAACAGGGTTCAAAATACCACTTTTTCTTTAAAAAAACACCATATACGTCATACAATAGATTAATCTAATCGAAAGCAGGCCATACCAGCACCACAGATATCTTCATACGTGTAAGTGTATGGAAAACTGTTTTGTTAATTTTCAATTCAGTTCAAGTTTATTTGCAAAGTTTTTTTTTTTTTTTTTTTTTTAAGATACAAATGATTGCAAAACAACTTTACAGAAAATTAAGTTTCTACAATATTTAGTAGTAGCTTATCAGTGGTGCCTCTCAGTTTATGTGCATATGGCAGAAATGTATGTAATATTAATACAAGACGTAGTCAACCAGATGATGAACAATATTAACAGCAATTATTATATTATGCAGTCACACTTGCAGCAATAATTGTTAGTTCTGTTTGTTGATTCAGTGTTAGCATCATCTGAGGTCCTCTGAGGGTCAGCATCATCTCTTCTCAGGTGTTCTGGATCCAGACTTGACAGTAGCCAGAGCAAGAGACACAATAGATTTATTTTGCATATCTGACAGTGTAACATTAAGCAGAAGTAGAGTTAAACCTGTATCCTGTTTTCTGGGTAACATTGAGAATATCACTATATATTGTTGCAACACCCCCGCCACGACCAGTCTGACGGGGCTCATGCTTATAACAGTAGTTTGGTGGAGTAGACTCATTTAGTTCTGCTCTGATCTGCTGGGGTCCAGGCCATCAGGACGAAAAAAGCCTAGAACGCTCCCAGAAAAGATTCTAATTATTAACAAATAGCAGTCTCTGTCCTTTACACCATGACAACAACCATTCATTTAGAGCCAAATTTCTACTGAACCTTTCGTGTCCTCGTCGATACGTGGGCAGTGGTCCTGACACGACGATCGTCACCGCGGGCGTCGTGCTGCGAACCGTCTCTATCAGGCTCCTGAAGTCCCTCTTCAGCGTCTCCGTCTGCCACAGCATGGTGTCGTTAAACCCGGCGTGAAGCACGACCGCTCTGGGGCTCTCGTCGGCCATCAGGATCGCGGGTATCTGCACAAAAACATAGAGAACACGAGCACCAGGGAAACAATGAGTGTGCACTTTACCTTTGGATAGCGTAGCACAGATGTGTTGGACGATGGAGTCTCCGACAATCACAGCATTGCGTCCCGTCTCGCGGAGGGGAGCGAAGCAGTTCTGGGTGGAGATCTCGAAGACCGGAGGGGGAGAAGTCGTCGCCCGGAGCCTGGCTCGTGTCCTCCGCTGTGGATGCACCCAGGGTCCGTGGTGTCCTGGTGACGGAGTGAAGGATATCTGGGAAGATTGCGTCCTGGGTGCACCAGGCCTGTGGAGAGAAACACATGGAGTAGAGGTGATGGGACTGTTAGCAGCATGCTGTATACTTACCCCGGACTTGTGAGCGTCAGCCTGGGAGGTTTCCAGCAAGGCTCTCCACTCTCTCAGCTGGACCTGCTTCACTTCCAGATCGTGAATCTGCTTCTCCACTGCCTCCAGTTCGAGCTGCACTGAATCCAGCTGGAATGTGTCCTCACCTGCACTCAAAGGTAGACATTCATCTGCCATTAAACCAAGTAATGTGAGTAAAGCAATGGTAATGTGTGTGAATAGAGTATTAGCAATGCAAGCATGATTGGCGGCAACGACGCTGGCAATGCTAACTGGCTATAAGCTAAATATAATAGCGAACTCGGGATCAAAATAAAACTAGTTATAAGGCGCTCTGATTGTTTCTTGTTGTAGAGTACGAAAGATGATATATTTACAAGTTATAGAAACTAAAATTATGGAGTATAAAATAGTTTTTAATTTTTAAGATAAAAAAAAGAGTCAATAAAAAAATAATGTGATAGAGCTCAATCTCAAGACACACAGCAGAAACAAACAGTTCCTGTGCATTACGAAAAAAAAAAAAAGGACTTGATTGGTTTTAACTGTCAAAATTGACATTCATGTCAGCATTCTGTAGCATTAAAAAAAAACTAAACTGCAATTGCCTTGTGTGTCTTTTTCCCCATTTTAGAGCAGTTGTGAGATGCATGGGGGGAAACACATGGCATTTCATTACAGAGCCAAAGCATAGTGAGTACAATCTGCTCAAAGACTGTCTGAATCCTGTGGCGGCCTGCTACATCTTAATCTATGAGAACAGGGGGATATGCACAGAGGTCTGGCTTATATGACTCCCCACTCCTAGCGATTATACTGCTCCGATTGTGTGCATTTGAGTGTGAGGCTTCATTCAACTGTCCTGCTGTGACTTCAGATACATCTAGCGTAAATGTCAGCTGGTGTGTGAACAGCTGCTCTTTTTTTCCATGAGTTGAAACTATAATAATAATGATAATTAAAACTAATAATTACAATAACAACAACAATAATATTATTAATAATGAATTATTATGAAGATGATGATGATTATTATTAATTACTTCATTATAGGTGGATTAAGCAAAATTAATCACGTTTAAATATGTGTGTCAAACAAAAGCATCGAAAAAGTAAATATTTTTTGCTTTATTTCCTTTAAACATATATATATATATATATATATATATATATATATATATATATATATATATATATATATATATATATATATATATATATATATATATATATATATATGATAGAATGAATGGTAAATAGTAAGGTCTCATATCCACGGCTATAATGTAAATGTAACGTAAATGAAGCCTACCAATCGACGCGGTGATGTCTTTTGCCCTGTTTGAGTCAGTTGGAAATGTCTGTCTAAATGCTGCAGGGGTTGTTTGTTGCGTGTATGTTTCTCCTTTTTTTCGTCTTTTCCCAGATACTGACACACTAAGGTGATGTCGGCGTAAATGAGTTGACATGTTTCAAGTATTCCCACTGATGTTTTTATTTTATTTTATTTTTTTATTCCCGCTGGTGTACCCAGAAGATGCGACATACCGTTGTTTTTTTATCCACCACTCTCTTGCCATCACCATGGCTTACAGGGAATCCAAAGTGCACCCAAACACCAGACCTGTTGGTTATTGGAGGATCTTATATTTCTGGTCTGTTAAACGCATTGGCCATTTTGCAACGAGCCTTCAGCACGCACTGAGTGAGCGAGCACCTGACTGAGTAGCCTAAGATAAATATATAAGTTGGTGTTTTTTTCTTCTTCGGGGGTGTCAGGGGCGTTGCCTGTTACGTCGTTTGGGTTATTGGGCTACCTTGTTGGACGCATATCATTATATTTCACTTTCTTTTTTTTATATATATATATATATAATTAATTAGTCCAACGAACCGTTCGGTACATAATGTGTACCGCGTACCGAACCGAAAGCCTCGTACCGAACGGTTCAATACGGTTCAGTATATATATATATATATATATATATATATATATATATATATATATAAACATATATATATACTGAACCGTATTGAACCGTTCGGTACGAGGCTTTCGGTTCGGTACGCGGTACACATTATGTACCGAACGGTTCGTTGGACTAATTAATTATATATATATATATATATATAAAAAAAGAAATCATTAACATAAGCCTGTCACTGTCCCACAATCCATCTATTATGCAATAGTTTCTGTCAGTACAGGCCTTTGTTCATGTACTTTGTCGATATTATTTACAGTGGTTAATTTGCATTGCACTGTTTTTCATGCTGTGAGTTTTATTTTAACATTGTGACAAGTTAAAGGGAAAGTTCACCTAAAAATGAAAATGCTGTCATTGATTTCTCACCCTCATGTTGTTCAAAATTTGTAAGACCTCCGTTTATCTTTGTTTATTGTTTATTTGGATCCCCATTACATATTCTTCCTGGGGTCTGAAAAAAAAAAAAAAAAAAAAAATTACATTACATTAATCCATAAAAATTAAAACCAATACAATAAAACATTGTATTATCGTAACACAAATTAAAGGGGTGGTTGATTGCAATATCACTTTTTTATAAGTTTAGTTTGTGTGTAATGTTGCTGTTTGAGCATTAAAAATATGTGCAAAGTTATGACGCTGAAAGTTCTATGCAAACAGAGATATTGTCTTCTAAAATTATGGCAGTGTAATGCCTACAAAAACGCCTTGTGGGGACTACGATGAGTTACTTCCTGAGTTTGTGACATCACAAACCCAGATAAACCCTGCCCCTGGGATAAAAAACAACAACAACTCTTTAAGATATTTTACAATGCTGCCACTCCATAGACAGCAATGTAATTATCATGATCAAGGCTCATAAATGTAGCAAGGACATCGGTAAAATAGTCCATGTGACATCAGTGGTTCAAGAGTAATGTTACGAAGCTACAAGAATACTTTTTGTTCACAAAAAAAATAAAAAAAATAATGACTTCATTCAACAATTCGTCTCCTCTGCATTGTGCCATTTTGGAGAGTATCACATATATAAACAACATTTTATTTGCTCACAAAAAGTATTTTCGTAGCTTTGTATAATTACGGTTGAACCACTGATGTCACATGGATTATTTCAACGATGTCCTTGCTACGTTTCTGAGCAAATACACATTTTTGTTGGTGTAGAATACTTTGTAATAAAAATATTTTCATGAATTGCAAAATACTGTATGCTTATCAGCAGTCACAGAGCTGAAATAGCACTGCACAACAGGAATGAATAATTTGAAATAATAATGCAACTCATTATTCATATACTTGTCTGTATAAGGAATTGTAATAGTTATTGTTTATTTTGTGTTACACAGCTGTGCACACACACAATATAAGAAAGCAGATTTTAGACTGAATAAGTCGCAGCCTTGCATTTAGCAAACAGATCGGCTTCAGCTGATGTTTAATAAATAGAAAGCATTTTTTGTTTGTTTTTTATGTTTTTTCTTTGTTTTTTTTTTACTTAGCAGAGAAGATTTGAGGCTTCACACTTTTCTCAGTAGTCATCGAGGTGCTGTCATTTATTTCCCTAGCCAATGCACAAAAAAAAAAAAAAAAAAAAAAACACTCACCCAGAGAAAATACACATTAAGTCAGAAACGCGAATAACAGCCATTTACATCACATCGGCTTTGAGCTTCCAGTACCTTTCACATTCTAGCCCCTGAATTCAAAGAGCACCGCCATGAAATAGAGAAGCAACTTCAAATGTAGATGAGAGAAGAGGATAAAAAAAGCCTCTTCAGGCCTTGCCCTCATGTCTGCACTGCTTCCTTCACCTGACAAGTTTATATATACATATACATAAACATATATATATATATATATATATATATATATATATATATATATATATATATATATATATATATATATATATATATGGATACGTGTGTGTGTGAGTGTGTGTGTGTGTATCTAAAAATATTTTTTTGCCAACACAAGGTAGGAGTCAACTGAGACAAGTTGTCCTTGGAAATAACAGGACCAGTAATTTAGGTTCCAAAGTTTCTATAAAGCCTTCAGCCATGACCAGTCCTATCTGAATTTCTCAGTTTCGGTCTGTTGCACATTCGGAGTTGCACATTGTTCAGTGTCCACAAAAATCTAATCAAAACTGTCTCACACTAACATTAAGAAGAGCATACTGTTTGTATTTCTGGCATACAAATTGGAAATCATTGGTGCTGAGTGAAAAAAAAGATTGCATTTTTTTTTTTTTTTTTTTTTTTTGCTGTAAAGACCAACTTAGACTTTTGTGAACTTCTAACTGGTCCATGTTCACATAGCTTGGAACTCTCTATTGATCAAAATGGATCAAGGACATTTTCTAAAAAGATCTATATTGGTACTGGATATTGTTTAGAACTTTGGAGATTTTAGAATGGTGTTTTTTATTTATTTATTAATTTTGTGGCAAAACATTTACATAAGAGAGATGTAAGAGCTACTGTAAATGAAATGGTAGTTGGCACCTACTGGTTTCAGGAAATGTCAGGGCATGTTACTAAAATATCACCCTTGGAAATGCATATGCTGCATCTCCTGAATTTAAACTCAACAACCGAACATCAGACAGCTCTAATTGTGCCTAGTAATTGTTGCACTCAGACGTGGCAACCCTCTCAGTTTAATTACCTCTTAAGTGGTGGTCACCCATTACTGTAGAGCCAGATGAAATCTGAAGAGGATGCCAGCTCTCTGGTGTGCTTCAATAACAGATGATGTCCCGTTGGATGATCCTTAAGACACTTCTTACAAATCTTTTTCCAGGGAATGTTTGCTTAAACATCTCTGTAATGTTTAAAACAGTAGCCAAATTAAATACATAGTACACCCAAAATATTTAGTTCTGATCTGCTATATATTAGAGGTATAATTACAGAAAAGCATTTAATAACAATGTACTTATCGAGTATGTGTTGTTACATTGTACTTGCATATGCAATTAAACTGTTGACCTGAAACCTAGCATTAAAACTACACATAATCCTACCAATAGCCCTACTATAACTGTAAGCTTCTATTGCAAATAATATTCAAAAAAGAACAACATGTAAATACAAAATGTGTAGTTTTTCTGTATACCACAAAAACCATGCACCATAAAAGAAAAAACAGCTGGCTAGATTACTTCCAAATTTTAGTCCATTACTGGTTACATATTACATGAAGATAACTGTAGTTAGTAACATAATCTCGGCCAGCGCTCTCTGTTAACACACCTGATTCAGATAACCAGCTAGTTAGAAGAGAAAAAAAACTGAGCTTAATTAAAAAACTGCTGTGATTTTATGAGTTGATAAAAAAGCTACAAATTTAATCATGAAAATGTTAAATAAATTATTTAAACACTTAACACGACACATATATATATACAATTTTTTTTTTATTTTTTATTTTTTTTTATGCATGTCAATGTGACCATTAACTGTAAACATGACATTTTTTTGGAATATTAACTTCAGATATTTTTTCAAGTGAATATCTCATGTCAAAGGGCTTTGGTTGATAAAAGTATTTGGAAATCCCTGCTTTACATGAACAAACATCAGTGAAGATGAAAACAACAATTACAGTACACACCCAAAATCTTTCAGGGTTTGATTGAATTCTGGTAATCAACAGTTACCAGAATTAAGATTCTATGAAATCAGCTTCTCTCCAGCTGTTTTTTTTTTTTTTTTTTTAATTAGTTATAGTTCTTTTAACAAACAAAAGATGTTCAAATTCAATTGCATTGTGGTGTCAGAAACATAACCATCCCCACCCACCTCATCTTACTGAACACCATGATGCTCATTATCTCCAAATGTTTGACAGCCTCCTCCACTGAAAAAAATGTAGGATAGCAATGGTGAAGGCTATTTTACGTTGTTTGCTGCCTCACTGTAGTGTTTCTGATGGTGCACCGGATGTATAGAGCTTTCCCATGCAGGCTACGAGTCACACTTAAACTAAAACTCCTATCCAGAGCAAATGGATGACAGGTTTCCTGATAGGAGATGTCTTCCTCCAGTATCCCAATACCTGCTCTGATAAAATAATTATGGGGAGAAACTTTGATCCTTAAGAAGCCTTGCTGATCATACAAAAAGTTCTAAATCTCAGAGACTCGATATCTTTCTAAACTTTCCAGAACTTATTTTAAGGATGGCAAGAGAAAGCTTTGAAAGCCTGCCTGGTGTTGCATGGCATTTCATAATGGTGTTTACAGGAAGAGAGCGACAGACTGGGTTTCTCAGCATGTAAACAGAAAAATTTCATCATCACCTCTGAGGAGCACTGGACTGACATTTAACACCATGGCCCCAGACAGATTTCTTTTAATGATAAATGGTTAAGCAAATATCTAAGACTTTATTTGAGCCTACATTATTTATAATTTTGGTGAATGGGTAAAACATTATCTAAAATGGGTAAATTGCGCTACAGCAGCAACAAATGTACATGCACAGATATCCACTATAATTATGACGAGGAAGTGTTTACAATAGTAAATTCCTCTCATTTATTGTAATGGGAGGCTCTAAACTGAGTTTATACTAACTGGCTTTTAAATTGTGCTAAATGAACCCCAAACTGAAATATAATATACTAAGCTGTACATGTCTATGTCAATGGAACACAAACACACTTTATGTTCACAGAAGCAAAGAATGAATGATTTCAGTGCGATGCTTAATTTTTAAAGGTAAAAGAGTCTTGTCAGGGGTGACAAGAGGAGTAACATATGCTACTTAAAAGTTAGATCGTGTCGATTACTGTACAAACCAACGGGCAAAAAAGTGAGAGAGAGTTGACTATCTGTAATCCCACCACTCACACTCATGAAAACTCATCAAGATTTTATTTACAATGTAAAGTCTTTGTACAGCAGTAAAGGGGAAGGGAAAGTTTAAAAAAATGTTTAACAATATGGATAATTCATAAAGAAAAGATAACATCCTTATAGCTTCAGGAAGGGGTTAAGGCCACAATAACAAACAAAAAGTGAATGCTACCTGGGAGTAAAGGGAGTCTAACTTACCTAGCAAACAAAGACATCAAAATAAACAACATTTATTTTCCCTGACTTCCTCACTGTTCCACAAAACCAGGAGAAAAGCATATGTTGATAAAATAAAAGGGGCACCCACCTACCCCTACCCCTACCTCTACCCCTACCCCTAACTCTACCTCTATCCCTACCACTACCTCTACCTCTACTCCTACCTCTACCTCTACCACTACCTCTACCTCTACCTCTACCTCTACTCCTACCCCTACCTCTACCTCTACCTCTACCCCTACCTCTACCTCTACCTCTACCACTACCTCTACCTCTACCTCTACCCCTACCTCTACCACTACCTCTACCTCTACCTCTACCTCTACCTCTACTCCTACCCCTACCTCTACCTCTACCTCTACCTCTACCCCTACCTCTACCTCTACCTCTACCACTACCTCTACCTCTACCTCTACTCCTACTCCTATACCCCTACCCCTACCCCTACTCCTACCCCTACTCCTACTTCTACCCCTACTCCTACTCCTACTCCTCCATCTGAGAAAACAAACTGGCCAAACTCTCTCTGGTGAACAGTCCGTTCCTTCTGTTTAAATACAAGCTCCTCTTCACAGCTCTGATGAGGAACAGGTGACATCAATTAAGCTTCTGTGAGAGGACAGGGAGGAACAGAAGAAAACAGGCAAAAACTACACTTCCCAACAGGACGTTAGACATCAGGGAAGCAAAATATTACACACAGAGTTTCACAGTGTTAACAAGAATGACATACGTGTGGTATGCACCTTTTTCTGACATTTGTTCTATGACAGAACTGCAAATTTCTCATAGTTTAAAAGAAACAAAATGTGAGTGTTACTTCTGTGATTTGTGTGATTCATAACGGAATATAGCAAGATAAGAAATATTAACAAATCTAAGAATCTTTACATATGCTTCTTACAACATGCTAACGATTGTTCTTATCTTTACATTGTCTTTTGTATTTTATCTGGGGCTAATTTTATCTGATGTAAAGAGCTAACATGGCAAAAAGCTATTTCCTGTATGCTGATTCAAGCTTTTTTTTTCAAAATCTTTGTTTTCGGTTTAAGAGATAAAGCCAGTTAGGGCTTCTAATCCTAAGGTTGTGGGTTCGAGTCTCGGGCAGGCAATACCACGACTGATGTGCCCTTGAGCATGGGACTGAACCCTGGGACTGCTCGCTTGTTGAGGCTTATCTAGGGTCCAGTATCATATCTTGCTAGACCTGCCGTTGCATAAGCTGGATTTATGCTTTCGCCTAGCTCCACTTGCGAGCCTCCGATGACTGCCCGGTCAAGGCTTTATACTGTCGCGTTTGCAGTCGTACAGGGTCCTTTGGGTGCTTGAAATCCTTGAAAATTCTTCACATTTAATGCAGTGTTTTCAAGGTTTAAAATTTTTTTTTGGATTTAGATAAAGTACTTGAAAATGCCATAATAATTAGCTTCTTACTGAATGGTTAATCATTATTTTTCATAAAATAAGCAGCTCTGCTCAAGTCTGCGCTTGTGCTCTTATTAGCGTGTGCCCTCAGATAAAGGGGGAAAAAAAGCATTATAACTAATCACACATGGCGCTGAACACTACAGTTGTGTTCAGATCATGCACACATTGGATTGGACTCTCTCGAATATCATCAGGAATTAATCTGTGGTGTAGTACGCGAGATGCAGTGGAATCATCATCATGTTTTTTTTTTTCTTTTTTTTTTACCACACTGAATTGTTTTTATTTTATACAAAAATACATGAAATCAGTCCTGGAGCAATCTAGAAAAGTAATGGGTTGAAAGTCACATGTCTCATGAGTTTCTATTTCGAATATGAAGAAGATGCCATGAAAAATGAGATTCCTGCAACCTATGAGACTATGAGACTTTGAGACTATGTCTAGACCCCCAAATATATATATATATATATATATATATATATATATATATATATATATATATATATATATATATATATAGTCAGTAAACATACCACTGCATAGTTGTTGTTTTTTTGTTTTTTGTTTTTTTATAAAACACTAGACAGAAACTTAGACATCACATAAGTAATTTATTCGACCACTAGAAAATACAATAAGAATAATTTGAGTAAGAAAAATAAGAAAAAGAAAAAAAAGATTTAACTTTGTATGCCAATTACAGAACATCCTGAGATTGCTAGAAATGCAGCATTTACAGTGAATTACAATGAATATATGTGCTGATGTGCTGATCGCCAGTTATAGAGATGGTAATAATACAAATTTCACTAGCTTTCATGAGAGAGCGCCAGAATTCAAATAAACAATCTTCTGCCTTTCTTTCTGTTTGTGACACTGTATGCTACAAAACCATGCCATTACTACCAAGTCGCAGTTTCTCAGTGCAAGTTATTCCATAACGGACACAAACAATTCTGTCCCTGAAGAACTGAAATGTAAACAAAGGAATTATGATCTATATTACAACGTTATTACGTTCGTTCGTTGGACTAAACGTGCTCCATGAGATTCCGTTCATTGGACCCTTACCTTCCTAACTAAACCTGGATTTACAGCTGTGGATGTGTTTATGACTCGTTATTACGACGGATCTGGTATGTACTGCATGTCTATTCTTAATGTTTAGATGTGTACTGCTTACACAAATGTAGCAAATACATTCTTTATAAGCTTTCCATTGAAAAACAGCGGTCTGTCGTCGATGCTTGAGGCCAATCACTACCATTCTCTTATTAGACATGGGACATATATACGTGGCACTACTGCTCAGCAAGTATGCTCAAATGGCTTGCTACCCTCCCTCCCTCCCTCCCCATTATAAGCATAAGCATATTACTATGCACCTTCTTGTTGTTGTCTCTTTGTTTCAGATCACTAAGGCTTTCAAGTCCTGGTTGGCATGGACCTCACTGCTTAGAGACACTCATTCTCATAACCAAGCTACAGTATAGACGTCCCACTGCCACTTCTACACGAATACCACTGTTTGCTTTTAAAGACATTTATTAAGTGTTGGTGTCTGATGGTTACGTGGTTTTAATGTTTAAGCTTTCGTATGTTCAATTAATTTGGGAGCAAGATCCTCCATAAGGAACCATACTGCCAAAGGTAAATTGTGTCCAATAAACTCAAGTAACTTGCCAAAGTGTTCCTGTCTGAACTTTACATTGAGCGGTTAGTCAACTATTAAGTGGCAGTCCTAGTAGCCACGCCCCAAACTCTCGCTATTGGTTAAGCAGGAAAGAGATTGAAAGATGAGTGGACTGCTCTAAATGTTTTCATGGGGCCTGTAAGCCTTGGTGTTTACACTTTTGTGAAATAACAAGGATAGAATTTAGTTTGCTGTATTTATTTATCACTTTTAATAAGGAACATTATAGTAGTTGCTGAGTTTTTTTTATTTATTTTTTTTTATATATATATTTGTCCTGGAACTAACACATTCCATCAAGACATTCATAACTTCTCTCCCTAATAAATATTCCCTTTCTTTTCTTTATCAAAGACATTGCCTAGTTTGAACACCCCAGGAAGTGCTGAATATATAATTCCAGTCCTAACATTTCTATAAAGCTGAGAGGTCTGTCTGTCACTCCTGGTGAGTGATGGGGGAATGGTTTGGAAAGTGGAATAATTCTGAAGGAATAGGAAATGGAAATGGAATACAGCTTATTACATAGTTATCAACAGCAATGTTTTTACAGAGATGCTGGAGCATTTGCTGATGGAACAGGCTGCTCTATATTTTTTATGTGAAACTGCATTAAAAACTGTAAATAAATGTAACATTAACCGTTGAACATTAACCCACATAAACCAGGGGTACTTCTGAGTTATAACTTCTTCATTTTCTATTATTCATCACTAATATGTTATTTGTCTGCTGTTTAATGATACTATTTTTACAGTTTTAAAAAGAAAAATCATAAATTTTAAGTGGGAATGGACTGAGTTAGATGGGGTTGGTTCTAAAAAAAATAACAAGGAAATTTGTTTTACAAAATAAATGCAAATATAATATTGAACTGATGAACAGGCTTTCTAATAATAACTTATTCTTTGTTGACATTATATTTCACATTTTAGTTGTATATTTCAGCACAACTTTAATTTGCAGCTGAAAAATAACTTCTTTGGGATGGCACCACAAGGTGTCGTTCACTTGCGCTCTGCAAGTGAACAATGCCTTGTGGTGCCATCCCAAAGAAGTTCAAAATCACTCTCACGGACCTTCTCCTGGACTGTGCCCAGCTGGTGGAATGACCCCCCAATCTCAATTTGTACAGTCTTTACTCATTTTCAAGAAACATCTAAAGACTCATCTTTTTCGCCTGCACTTAACAAACTAACACCAGCACTTTTCCTTTTCTTGTCTTTTCATTTAAAAAAAAAAAAAAAAAAAAAAAAACCTGGCTATGCGTTCTATGGTAGACTAACTGAGACTTGTCATGGCACTTGTATACTGTTGTTGTTCTCTTGTTGACCTGACTGCTTCTATTGTTCTCATTTATAAGTCACTTTGGATAAAAGCGTATGCTAAATGATTAAATGTAAATGTAATGTAAATGTAATACGTGAACATTATATCAAAGTTTGAAATGAATAGGCGCAAAACACTGAGTTACAAACATTAAAAGAAAAAATGTGTTCGAATTCTCGCATATACCGTCACCTTCCTGGATCCTTATCTCATGTGCATTTGTGGATTCGTGATTTGTGTTTTTAAATGCTTATGCAAAAAGTGAAATTGCTGTTTTGGAGTTATTTTTTGTTATATTTTTAGTTTTTGACAGTCCAAAATTAGCAGTATGCAGGGTTTTAATGACATTTTATAAATAACATGGGCATCTTTTTCTTAAACGACTGTTTTTAATGGTGCATTTAAATACTTTTTGCTCTCATCTCTCATTATACCTATGCTCATCTCCTGGGTTTCCCTTATAGATCTCAACTTCTTAACACTAATTTTTGACCTGATGTGAACAGCTGTGCTTTTAAAGTTATACATCACCAAATAAAGCTAGTTAAACCCCAAAATACTTTAAAATATACCCCAACATGCCTCTTTCATTCATTCTATCTTTCCTCTTTCTTTGACATTGTTATATTTATATCTCATTAATCTTTTTTTGTATGGTTTATTTTTCAGGACTACACACTGACTATGTATTTCCAACAAGCCTGGCGAGACAAACGTCTGTCTTATTCTGAGATTCCTCTTAACCTGACGCTGGATAACCGGGTAGCTGATCAGCTGTGGGTGCCGGACACATACTTCCTAAATGACAAGAAGTCTTTTGTACATGGTGTAACAGTGAAGAACAGAATGATCCGTCTCCATCCAGATGGCACTGTGCTTTATGGTCTCAGGTAAAAATTCAAAAGCATTTATCTATCACCTAATTATAGATAGATAGATAGATAGATAGATAGATAGATTCCTTCCAATCTACTTTGCAATTAATATGCTTTGATACAGCACTCTGTGAACAGCCACCCCTTTCAGTAATGACCTTCTGGTACTTACCCTCTTTGTGGATGGTGCCAATGATTGTCTCAGCCAAGTCAGCAGTCTTGTGCATGATTGTGCTTTCAAAGAACAAGTGATACCCGGAATTGGGATTATAGGGATGGCCATTTAATGAAACTCAAATGTAAATATTCCTATATTTTTAGATGTTTTTTTTTTTTTTTTCATTTAGTATAGTATCTTGCCAAAGCATCATGATACCCATGACAGAATACAAATAGCAAATGTTCTTGATTTTAAGGTACATCATTGCATCTAAAAGATATTTTATTTTACTTGACTTGACTTGACTTTTCGAAAATTCTTAACAGCCATGATCCTAGAACACAACACCAAACTAATTGAAAGACTGTACTGCTGAACATTCGGCAGAACACACCACAATATCTTTTACCGGATTTCAATTATTCAGTCGTTTTACTGAACGTTGTTATCGGAGGAGCAGCGGCACTGATCAAATGCTACAGGACGCACAGACAGAGAAAGCGAGCGGAAGCACTCGTCAGACTCAGGAAGCATGGATTTCGAACGCCGTTGCCTAGCATCCATCTGGCAAATCTCCACTCTCTACCCAACAAAACGTACAAACTCCTTCTGCTCTCGCGGACAAATAAGGATTTCTCACACTCTGCTGCTCTGTGTTTCATGAAAACCTGGCTGAATGACGCTATACCGGACAGCGCGCTCCATCTGCGGGACTTGCAGCTGTGTAGAGCAGATTGCGACACAGAATCAACGGGGAAATCGTGTGGCGGCGGGACATGCTTTTACATCAATGAATGGTGGTGTACAGATGTAACTGTTAAAGAAGATGTGCTTTCCTGATCTAGAAATGCTGAATGAATCACTCGTTCATTCTGCTGAGTGTCTACATTCCTCCCCAAGCACGAGCTCAGCTTTACAGAAACTCACTGATTAGAACACAGAGAAAGAACAACAACACCCGGACTCTGTTTTAATCATTCTTGGGGACTTTAATAAAGCCAATCTCTCCCGTGAACAGCCAAAATACAGACAGCACATCACATGTCCCACAAGAGACAGTAATATATTGGATCACTGTTACACCACAATAAAGAATGCATATCACTCTGTTCCACAAAAATTAGGACTCAATTCACTTCCAACGAGTCAGCATCAGTGTGGAAAAGTCTGAAAGAGATCACCAACTACAAGACCCCATCCCCCAGCACTGTGGAAAATCAGACGAAAATCAGACTGGCAGACGATCTGAAAGAGTTTTACTGCAGGTTTGAAAGAAGATTACCCATCACCTGCCCTGAATGCCCCTCCACACAACCGCTCTCAACATTCACAACTCCTGCAACCCATCCTGAACTCCTTTCCAAACAACCGCTCTCACCATCCACACCTCCTGCATCCCCTCTCTCCCCCACACCTGCAATACAGATAAGCGAGGATGCTGTGTGCCAGGTCTTCCGGAAACAGAAAAGGAAAAAAGCACCAGGCCCAGATTGTGTTACACCAGCTGTCTGAAATCCTGTGCTGACCAGCTGGCCCCCATCTTCACACAGATCTTCAACAGATCACTGGAGCTGTGTGAAGTCCCTTCATGCTTCAAATGCTACACCATCATCCCCATCCCAAAGAAATAAAAAATTACAGGACTAAATGACTATAGGCCTGTGGCTCTAACGTCTGTAGTCATGAAGTCATTTGAAAAACTGGTGCTGGCCCACCTGAAGGACATCACTAGGCCCTTGCTGGATCCTCTTCAGTTTGCCTACAGAGCAAACAGGTCTGTGGACGATGCAGTAAACATTGGACTGCATTATGTTCTGCAACACCTAGACAGACCGGGGACTTATGTGAGGATCCTGTTTGTGGACTTCTGCTCAGCATTTAACACAATCATCCCAAACCTCTTCCTGCCCAAACTAACTCATCTATCTGTGCCCACGTCCTTCTGTCATTGGATCAACAGCTTTTTGACAGACAGGCAGCAGCTAGTGAGGTTGGGAAAATACACATCCAGCACCCATACAATCAGCACCGGAGCTCCCCAGGGCTGTGTCCTCTCCCCACTGCTCTTCTCCCTGTACACTAACGATTGCATGTCTAAGGACCCTTCTGTCAAGCTCCTGAAGTTTGCAGATGACACCACACTCATCGACCTCATTCAGGATGATGATGAGTATGCTTTTAGACAGGAGGTTAAAGAGCTGGTTGTCTGGTGTACTCTCAACAACCTGGAGCTTAACATGCTCAAAACAGTGGAGATGATGGTGGACTTCAGGAGAAACCCCCCTGCACTCCCCCCACTCACCATCATGAACAGCCCTGTGACTGCAGTGGAGTCATTCAGGTTCCTGGGCACCACTATCTCTCAGGACCTGAAGTGGGACATTCACATTGACTCCATCGTGAAAAAGGCCCAGCAGAGGTTGTACTTCCTTCGCCAGCTGAGGAAGTTTAACCTGCCACAGGAGCTGCTGAAACAGTTCTACTCCACCATCATTGAATCCATCCTCTGCATTTCAGTAAATGTCTGGTTCAGCTCAGCTTCAAAATCGGACCTCAGAAGACTACAGAGGATAGTCTGAACTGCTAAGCGAATCATCGGTACAACCCTCCCTTCTATTCAAGAACTGTACTTATCCAGAGTGAGCAAAAGGGCTGTTAAAATCACTCTGGACCCCTCACATCCAGCACACTCCCTCTTTGAACTGTGTCCATCTGGTCGACGCTACAGAGCACTGAGCACCAGAACGACCAGACACAGGAACAGTTTCTTCCCTCAGGCAATCCATCTTATGAACAGCTGATAATAACTGTGGAACACACTACACTATTTATATTTATATACACATACACTTATTTATCTAACACACATACTTAGCGTATACTTACATTTTGCACATAATATACCTGTACATACATCAACTGCTTTTTGTAATATGCCTGCCATACAATTGTCAATTTGTATATTGTCATTCCTTACCTACTTATTTGTATTTTTTGTATTTTATTCTTTTATTATGTTTTTTTTTCTCTCTCTCTCTCTCTCTCATTGTCATTCTGTTGTACTGCGGAGCTTCCATAACGAAAACAAATTCCTTGTATGTGTAAACATAATTGGCAATAAAGCTCATTCTTATATATGGGATACAATGACAATGTATATAAGAACAAAAATGAATTAAGATGATAATTGTATTTGACACAGCTACTAGGGAATTTTATGGAGGAATAGTGAGATGTCTCTATTCACACACCTGAACACACAATGGGAAATTAAGCCAGTATACACAAGACATAAGAGCTTATGTGTAACATGTATATTGGCTCAATCAAGGGATTCTTCCTTGAATGTTCTCTCTTGACTATTACGATTGAATTGCCAGTTTCTCCTACAGTGTGTAATGCTGTACCTCCGGAACGTTTAGTATGTGTTAAACAGTGTTTGTAAATTGCCCCTCAGTATCATTTCACTGCATCTCAAGGTGATGGAAACTCATGCAAGCCAGTCTCATTCGTCTTACTCAGAGGCTTTCTGCATAACAAAGGAAGAAGGAATATCAAAGTGGACATTTAAATGAGAGACTAAATAAATCAGCAATAATACACCTATGTATAAAGAAGTACTTATAATCAAATTTTTTATATACTGTACATATAAAGACATATATATTTAATTTATTAATTTATTTATATGTTGAAGTGGAGAAAAATCATGCTGAATTGGGTTTTAACAAGAGGCTGATGAATGTATTTTCATCATCATTATAAAATAGCAGCATGAATAATATATTGGGCACACAGTGTTGTGTTTATACTCAATCATGAATATTGAAGGTGAAGTAACTCATCAATGTAGAGACTGTCTTGAGTCTGGAGTTGATGATATTACATTCAGAAGAACCCAAATGAGAACGTATGGGGCAGCGTAATTGGATCTGACCAGTGCACATAACCTAACCTGGAGTCTTTTATTAATAGCTTCCTACATTTCACCCACATACACTGGCAAATTTTGTAGGTGGAGTTGACAGAATGTGCAATAATATGGTCTGTGGCATGGAAGGATTGACACATGAAAGTTTGCGTCCTTCGGGTCGATCGCTGTCAACCAATCTCAGGGACGGATGCGCCTGAAGATGTGTTCCTGTATCCAAGTCTTGAACAGTAACCGGTGAAGGGCCAGTTCAAGACACGCAGGTCCTAGATTGGTCATAACCCACTGCCTTTCTTGGGTACAATGAAGTAGGGGTTGTAAAACCCTTGCTACATATTGGCTGGAGGGACCGGCTCTATCGCATCCTTCACCAGTAGGACTCCACACACAAGACAGGAGCATCAGCCACCTTTGTTTATGTGAAGCAGATGCCGCAGAACTTGGGGGGACACCGGACGAATTGAATCCTATGGTCCACAGGAACTAGCGATATGGTACGTGTCATGTTCTGTAAGAATACTTTGCATTTAGTTTGTTTCTTTCTCCCCCTAGTGGTCATCTAGGAGTAATTCATTGTGTTCATATATAATTCTTACATTGCTTTCATTGGTTGATTTTATCACATGATGCAGTCAGATCAGGAAATACATCAGTAGTTATATTCCATGCGGTCCACTTGCAGCTCTAGTAATCTAATCCTGTCTTCATTTTGTGTTTGTGCCTTGAGAAAGCATCGCTTGTAAGTTGTATTTGAGTTTATAGTTAATTACGTTGATACATATGTCATGTAAGACTTTCTGCAATGTTCTTGAATATTTATTTGTTTACACATGAAAACTGCTATTGTATAGGCTTTCAGTGAAGAGGTCATTCAATAGTTTGTTAGTTTAGCTGTTGAGCTGCACATACTATATTTACTATAAGTTATACGTTTTTACAGTTATAAGCATATTAGCTGAATGTAATATATGTGTTACAACTTTGTAGCTTAAAGGTGTATTATTTCATGTCTGTTAATGTATGACATGTTTGGATAGCATTCAGTGATTGGTGTTATCTTTCTGTATCATTTCAGTTTTACAAAGATTCCTTCATGAGAATTAAGACAACAGTAAAGAGCCTTGAACTTTACTCCAGCCTCTGACTTTCTCTTGAAGCCTGTTAGCTATCTGTCGATTTGTGTACAGTCACACACACTGAGGACAGAATAGTAAAAATGCGACTTCACGGCGGGCAAAACAGCAATAAGAAGATAAAAAACTGAGCCAGGACACCTCTCAAACATACTAAGGCCTCTTTATACTTCCCGTCTAATACATCTTGGAGGATTGTTAAACATAATGTCGCATATCAGTGAGGCTGGAGTGGGAAAAGCATCCATCACTGACGGCAGTGTTAAAGATCAAGAGACGGCACGTGAAGCAAGATCACAACATTCCACCTTATCAAGCACATCTAAAGTGTCCTCAGCTAGCAGGGCCGCTGCTAAGGCCCGTGCTAAAGTTGAAGCTGCACGTGCACGTGCCACCTTTGTTCAGAGAGAAGCTGAATTGAAGATAAAAGAGGCACATCTTGCAGCTGATTTGAAGGTCAAGGAAGCACGTATAGCCGTTGAGTTAGCAGCTTTGGAGCAAGAGAGGGAGATTGCAGTAGCTTTGGCTGAAGCTGAAGTTTTTGAGGCAGCAGCAGAGATCGAAGGTACTCAGGGCAGTCGGAGTCTCCATGAGTCAGTTCAAGCCGCCATTCAGCGCACCCGTGAATATGTCGAACAACACTCCCAGCTACGTCTCAGTGATGAAAAACCCCCAGTACTTGAGCCATACACGCCATCACTGTTGCCGCTCATCAAACCTGAGGTCCAATCAGACAGAAAGGAGCATTTCCCTGGTCCCAACAGTGCTTCTCATTTCTTACCCAAGAATGAGGGTGCAATTCAGGCTGCAGCACAACAGCTAGAAAGAACAACGTCCATGGTACATCAACTCAACACAAGGGATGATAACCATAAAGCGCAGCAGCCTGAAAGGCCAACGCCAGCAGTTCAACACCACTCCTTTGATCACCTCTTCTCTACTCGTCCAGACCCTTGCTCTGTCAGTAGAGCCTCATTACAGTCACATTTAGGCTATGCAGACGACAGGGCAGGTATGAGTGATATTGCGAGGTACTTGGTACGTCGAGAGCTGGTGAATTCTGGCCTGTTCAAGTTTAATGATCGTCCAGAAAATTACTGGGCGTGGAAATCTTCATTCTGCAACGCTATTGGAGGACTGAACTTAAGTGCTAGCGAAGAGCTTGACCTCTTAACAAAATGGTTAGGAAATCAGTCTTCAGAACACGTCATACGGATTCGTTCTGTACATGTTGCCAGGCCTGATATAGGTTTAAGAATGGCTTGGGATCGCCTAGAGGAGTGCTATGGCTCCCCCGAGGTAATTGAAAGAGCTCTCTTTGAGAGGATAGAGAACTTTCCTAAAATCAGTCATAAGGACCCCATAAAGCTCAGGGAGCTGGGAGACCTGCTAAGGGAGTTAGTGTCTGCAAAATCTGAGGGTTACCTTCCAGGGCTCTCATACTTGGACACCGCAAGGGGTGTCAACCCTATCGTAGAGAAGTTGCCAATTGGTCTGCAAGAGAGGTGGTTAGCTCAAGGCTCACAATATAAGGAGCAACACAATGTATGTTTTCCTCCATTTGCATACTTTACAGAGTTCATATGCAGTGAAGCACGCCGAAGAAACGACCCAAGTTTCACTCTCTTGACAGCCCCTGTAACCCCGTTGAATAATTCCCACAGGTATACTACAGGACCATCAAAGTTTGATCGAGTGGAAAAGAGATCAGCATATGGCAAAGGCTATGTTTCTGCTCACAAGACTGGAATCGCGTCACTACAAACAGCTTCTCAGGCGGATAGTTCAAGCAGCAGGCGAGGAGAAATAGACAAACAATGCCCGATCCACAAGAAGCCACATCCTCTGAAAAAGTGTAGAGGTTTTCGAAGTAAGTCACTAGAGGAACGCAAAGCTTTTCTTAAAGAAAATGGGATCTGTTTCAGATGTTGCTCTTCTACTATTCACCAGGCTAAGAACTGTGAAGTAGCTTTGAAGTGCACAGAATGTGAGAGCGACAGCCATATTGCAGCACTACATCCTGGACCCCCACCATGGGACAGGAAAAGTCCCCCCTCAGAGCATGGCGGGGAGGGTGAAAGAGAAACACTTCAGATGGCAGTCACCTCTAGGTGCACGGAGGTCTGTGATAACAGTAAGGAACCTAGATCCTGTTCCAAGATTTGCCTAGTGAAAGTTTATCCTAAAGCACACCCTGACAAAGCTGTGAAAATGTATGTCATTCTGGATGATCAGAGCAACAGGTCCTTGGCCAGGTCTGAATTCTTTGACCTCTTTCAAATTGAAGGGTCAAACTCACCATACATTCTGCGCACATGTTCAGGGGTCACCGAAGCGTTTGGGAGAAGAGCCACAGGGTTCATGGTGGAGTCACTGGATGAAACAACAAGTGTGATGCTTCCTACACTCATTGAATGCAATCATGTGCCGAATGACCGCACAGAGATTCCAACTCCAGCAGCTGCACAGCACCACACACACCTGAAGTCCATAGCTCACAAGATACCACACCTAGATCAAGAGGCCCAGATACTCCTTCTTCTGGGACGCGACATCCTCCAGGTTCACAAAGTCAGAGAACAACGCAATGGGCCACCTAGAGCACCCTACGCTCAAAGACTAGACCTTGGCTGGGTTGTTATAGGTAACGTCTGCTTGGGCTCAGCCCAAAAGACAGATTCTGTAAATTCTTTTCGGACTAACGTGCTCGAAAATGGACGTCCATCTCTCCTTACTCCATGTCCCAATCATATTCAAGTCAAGGAGAGGTTTGGCAATGAAGGACTACACTGCACATCTCTTCACGGCCTTACAAACCACACCCCAGTCCTCCATGACTGCAGCCTCGGCAGCACGATTTTTGAGAGAACCAAGGATGATGACAAAGTGGGTCTCTCCATCGAAGATGATCTTTTCCTGGAGCTTATGGATAAAGAAATGTTTATAGATGAGTCTAATAGCTGGGTGGCGCCTCTTCCATTTCGATCACCACGGCGACAGCTGCCAAACAATCGAGAACAAGCTCTTAGTCGCCTTGCCTCTTTGTGCCACACATTTAAAAGAAAGCCTGAGATGAAAACTCACTTTGTGAACTTCATGCAAAAGATCTTCGATCACGACCAGGCAGAGTTAGCTCCACCGCTGCAAGAGGGAAAGGAACGATGGTACTTACCCATCTTCGGTGTCTATCACCCTCAGAAGCCGAACCAGATTAGAGTCGTGTTTGATTCCAGTGCTCAGCATCATGGGATTTCTCTCAACGATGTGTTACTTAAAGGCCCAGATCTGAACAACAGCTTACTTGGAGTCTTACTACGCTTCCGCAGAGAGTCAATAGCAGTGGTAGCAGACATTGAGCAGATGTTTTACAGTTTCACTGTCAGAGAAGACCATCGAGACTTCCTTAGGTTCCTTTGGTTCAAGGACAACGAACCAGGAAAGGAGATTGTTGAGTACAGGATGAAAGTCCATGTGTTCGGCAATAGCCCGTCGCCAGCAGTAGCTATCTATGGTCTTCGTCGCGCGGCACAATATGGAGCAAGTGAGTATGGCTCAGAGGCACAACACTTTGTGGAGCGCGACTTCTACGTCGACGATGGCCTCAAGTCTCTACCATCAGCTTCTAAAGCCATAGATCTGCTGAAAAAGGCACAAGAGATGCTTGCAGACTCAAACTTACGCCTCCATAAGATAGCGTCAAACCACTCTGGCGTTTTGGATGCCTTTCCACTAGAAGACCACGCAAAGGGTTTGCAGAACCTGGACTTCAACGACAATTCATCCCTCATTCAACGCAGCTTAGGGCTCAGCTGGGATCTTAAACATGATGTTTTCACCTTCAGAGTAGCATCTACCGAGAAGCCTTTTACCCGTAGAGGTGTTCTAGCCACCGTGAACAGTTTGTTTGATCCTCTCGGATTTGTGGCGCCAATCATTATACAAGGGAAGTTCCTGTTACGAGAGTTTACTAGCATTGAAGCCCTCGACTGGGATACGCCTCTTCCACATGAGAAGGAAACTGAATGGAGAATGTGGAAAGACTCCTTGCAAGACTTGAGTGAGCTCAAGATTCCAAGAGCCTACACACCTACTACCCTTACCACCACCCAAAAGAAAGAGCTCCACATCTTCTCAGATGCCTCGGTGAAGGCCATTGCCGCTGTAGCTTACCTTAAGGTGATCAGCGATGATGGAGAGTGTTACGTGGGATTTGTTTTGGGAAAGGCAAAACTGGTGCCCTTATCTGCTCACACTATCCCAAGGTTGGAACTGGGAGCAGCTGTGTTGGCAGTAGAAATGGCAGAGTTGATAGAGAGTGAGTTGGACATCAGTGTAGACACATTGCAGTTTTATACAGACAGCAAGGTCGTCTTGGGGTACATATACAATCAGACCAGGCGGTTTTATGTGTACGTTTCCAACAGAATCCAGCGAATCAGGAAGTCCACCAAACCTGAGCAGTGGCACTACGTCTGCACCACACAGAATCCAGCAGATCATGCTACACGTTCTGTACCTGCGGCTGAATTAGCAAGCACAACCTGGCTCACGGGGCCTTCATTTTTGTCCCTTCCTGAAGGAGAAGCCATTTCAGGAGAGGAGTCATATGAGCTCATTGATCCAGATGCAGACGTTGATGTGCGTTCTCATGCCACCACTCTCTCTACTCCATCATGTAGTCTGGGATCTCATCGTTTTGAACGGTTCTCATCTTGGAAGTCTCTGGTACGAGCCACAGCATTCCTGACACACATCATTCAGTCTCAAAGAAATGAAGTAAAAACCAAGAATGGCAGCTGTAGTGGTTGGCATCTGTGCAGAAAACCTCACACGGCAGAAGAACTGTCTAAGGCAGAAACTCTTATTGTCAAGTGTGTGCAAAGGGAAACTTACAGCAAAGAGTTCTCCTGCTTGGTTGCTGGGAAAGATATCTCAAAAGATAGTTCACTGAGAAAGCTTAACCCCTATGTGGACGAAGAGGGTCTTCTGAGAATAGGAGGCAGGCTCAACCATGCGTTACTCGACACTAAAGAAAAGTTCCCTCTCATCATTCCAGGCCGCAGCCACATTGCAACATTGCTTGTGCGCCATTACCATGACAAGGTTAAGCACCAAGGTCGTGTTTTTACAGAAGGCTCTATCCGCGAAGCTGGATTTTGGATCATTGGAGCTAAGAAATGTATCAGCAGTATCCTTCACAAATGTGTGACATGTAACAAACTTCGGGGGAAAAGCGCTGAACAAAAGATGGCAGACCTACCTTCAGATCGTCTGAGTACAGAGCCCCCTTTCACCTACGTGGGTCTTGACGTTTTTGGCCCTTGGGCTGTCACCACAAGACGAACCCGCGGTAGTCAGGCTAACAGCAAAAGGTGGGCTGTACTTTTCACCTGCATGAGCACACGGGCCGTGCACATAGAGCTGATAGAGGCAATGGACACATCAAGCTTTATCAATGCATTGCGCCGATTCTTTGCTTTGCGGGGACCTGCCAAGCAAATCCGTTCAGACTGTGGAACCAACTTTACAGGTGCCTGCAAGGAGCTGCACATACTCCTTACCGATCCCAAAGAGCCCAATGTGAGGAGGTACTTGGGTGAAGAGGGTTGCTCTTGGGTGTTTAACTCTCCGCATTCCTCCCACATGGGAGGAGCTTGGGAGCGAATGATTGGTTTCGCCAGACGGATACTCAACTCCATGCTTATGCAAACCAACCCTTCATGCCTCACTCATGAGGTGTTGTCTACTTTAATGGCAGAGATCACAGCAATTATTAATGCTAGGCCACTTGCACCTATTTCTTCAGACCCGGAGTCACCCTTTCTTCTTACTCCTGCTACACTTCTGACTCAGAAGATGTCTACTTACCCTCCTCCTCCGGGAACCTTTGACAGCACAGATCTTCATCGCCAGCAGTGGAGACGGGTGCAGCATCTGGCCAACACATTTTGGAGCAGATGGAGACGTGAGTACCTTCCTACGCTGCAAAGCCGAAGCAAGTGGCAGGATGTACGACCAAACATTGAGAAAGGTGACCTGGTTCTGCTTAAGGATAACCAGGAGAAAAGGAATGAATGGCCCATGGCTCTGGTTACAAGGACATTCCCTGACGAAGATGGGAAGGTCAGGAAGATTGAACTCAAGGTCACAAGATCTGGGTCAGCAAGGACCTTCTTGAGACCTGTTTCTGAGACGATCCTTCTCAAGAGTGCTGAGGAATTAAACTGATTTAGTTTTCCCTTTTTTATTCAGACTTAATAAGGTTATTCAGAGAGTGGTATTTAATTAATACCAGGCGGGGAGTGTCATGTTCTGTAAGAATACTTTGCATTTAGTTTGTTTCTTTCTCCCCCTAGTGGTCATCTAGGAGTAATTCATTGTGTTCATATATAATTCTTACATTGCTTTCATTGGTTGATTTTATCACATGATGCAGTCAGATCAGGAAATACATCAGTAGTTATATTCCATGCGGTCCACTTGCAGCTCTAGTAATCTAATCCTGTCTTCATTTTGTGTTTGTGCCTTGAGAAAGCATCGCTTGTAAGTTGTATTTGAGTTTATAGTTAATTACGTTGATACATATGTCATGTAAGACTTTCTGCAATGTTCTTGAATATTTATTTGTTTACACATGAAAACTGCTATTGTATAGGCTTTCAGTGAAGAGGTCATTCAATAGTTTGTTAGTTTAGCTGTTGAGCTGCACATACTATATTTACTATAAGTTATACGTTTTTACAGTTATAAGCATATTAGCTGAATGTAATATATGTGTTACAACTTTGTAGCTTAAAGGTGTATTATTTCATGTCTGTTAATGTATGACATGTTTGGATAGCATTCAGTGATTGGTGTTATCTTTCTGTATCATTTCAGTTTTACAAAGATTCCTTCATGAGAATTAAGACAACAGTAAAGAGCCTTGAACTTTACTCCAGCCTCTGACTTTCTCTTGAAGCCTGTTAGCTATCTGTCGATTTGTGTACAGTCACACACACTGAGGACAGAATAGTACGGGTAGCCAGGTACACAGAAACCACACAAGCTGGACCAGCAAGACCACATACGTACCTGCCGCGGGCAGAGGGGTGGAATATAGGGACCTGGTGAAGGGAGAAGAGCATCCTTCTCTCTCTTGGTCACCCGTCTCGAGGCCTCTTGCTCTTCTGCTTACCTCCAGGTTGACAGGCTGGGGCGCTGCAGCCGGTGGATGGGTGGAGGCACAGCTGCCCACCAGGCAGAAAGTCAGACCGCTTCATTCTGCTTCTGTGCAACCGAGAACTGCTGGGCCATGTTCTCTACTGCGTTGCTGAAAAGGCTGGTCTGAGACACAGGGACCTTGAGGAACTGAACTTTGTCTGCATCCCTCATGTCAAACAGACAAAACCAGAGGTGACACTCCTGGACCACAAGTGTGGACGACGCACGAACCAGAGATCATGTGGTGTCCTTCATTGCTCAGAGCGTGTGATCAGCTATGTTTTGAAGCTCTTAAAGAACTTCCGGATTGTGTCCACCTTCATGTAGGTCCCTCAGTGCTTTAGCCTTAAGAACCTGCAGTTACGCTGTAGCTTGTCAGGTGGAGGCACATTCTCCACAGGCAGCATAAACTTTGCCTGACTGCCGCCATGACAAGAACTGACAAGAGGATGAGACAATGGAGCTCCGCTCCTTTGAAGAAACTGAGCTTGGCCTGCGACTCTGAGATGATCATCTTCCCACAATGAGAACATGACTCATCCACAAATGCCACCTCAGTATGCTAAATGCCCAGACACACAAGGCAGAGATAGTGACCATCACCCAGCGCCAGGTAATGACCTCATCCAGAAAACGACTGGGTGATACATTGTCTATAGCAAGACCCACATCGTCTTTACAAAGACGGAACATCAAGTTGGCCACGCAATGTAATCTTTAAAAAGACGCACCTGTAAATGTTTTTTTTAGAGAAAAGTTATTTTAGAAACCTGATGTGTGCAATCCATTCGGCATAGGAAACCACCACTGCTGAAGTGCAATACCGCCAACACGATGAGCTCTCAAAGAGTGCGCTGAGCTCATTCAGTCTTCTTCTCTCAGTAGAGTAGTCCGAAGCAAAATGATGTGATCGCTGTTCTCTGAAACGAGAAGCTGAATATGAGTTGCACTTGCTGCCTAATTATACTCTCGCTGTGATCAGCAGCAGCTGGATCCCACAGTGGGATGCCAATGTGCATTGGCTCATTTAGTTTACACTCAAAGTGGATTGGTCTCTCTTAGGAGATCCCAATTCGCCTGTCATTTGATATGACATTGAGAGTGACCGAATGAAAGGGAACTGAGGGCGTCTAATATAGAATGGGACCAAAAAAAACAAAAAACAAAAAAAAAAAAAAACAATTGCAGGCCCTAACACATACCCTGACATACAGCAGTGTTTCCCAAAACTGTTCCTCGAGACTCACCAACACTTTATCAAATTAAAGCATTTCTAAGAGTTTAACCTAAAAATCTGAAATAAGAAGAAGAAGAACAGGAAGAAGAAGAAGAAGAAGAAGAAGAAGAAGAAGAAGAAGAAGAAATCTTAGCATCACACTGTTAATAAACTGTTTTTCTGCTAACCGTAAGATTGCATTCTCACAAGCTCAAGGTGATAGAGCTTCTGACCCCCAATGTCACGCAGCAAATTGCCAGTCTTTTTTTTTTTTTTTTTTTTCTGCTGATGTCTCTGACTTCTCTTTCAAGATGAAGGTGGTGTTGAGGAACAGGGGCTAACCCCCCAAGCACTGTTAGATGTTTGGCTCTTGTGAGAAGTGCAGCAGTGTTTGTTAAGCTCAGGAGTGCATCGGGATTTGCTTCTGTGCTTGTAGCTTAAGGGCTTAAATCAGAGCATATTTCAGACATCTGCCTCTATGCCATGCATGTAAACTGTTAATAATACATGCTAATTTACTGTATGGATAAATCTAATTAAACAAGTTAAAACAACAATAAACTGTAAAAAAAAACAAAACAAAAAAACACAAACATCTAGTTAATTCCTTTGGTTTTATGCTTAAAAAGAATGAATAATCAAATAAATTAATAAATTAGTAATGCATATGCCAAAACTACATAAACCCATTTTAAGTATAATTCTGTAGTTACTATATCCTATATCCTTGTGTGATTCCTAAAATTATTGTTTTACACACAATGTCTGTAAACATACTGCACCTAAAATAACTATATTAACATTAAAACTTACAGAGCATGTTGCACAATGCACAGTGAGAGCGTCTTGTCACATGCATCTTGATACATGCACACATAATATATTTGCGGCTGACTCATTTAGTTAGTTAGTTAGCTAGTCAGTCAATTAAAAGGTAACACAAAATTAGTACAACAATGGGCACTGTTTTTGTTACCATAGTTAACCTTTCAAAAATGTCTAATATGTACCGCTTGCTTAATAATAAGTACATTTAAGGCACTAATGTGCAAAGGTGTATCTTTTATTAAACAATAAAATTAAGCAAAATGTTGCTTGGAATTGTTTTAGATATGTTCCACAACAGTTATTGGTGAAAAGCAGTGTTCATTTATTTGAGAAATAATTGAAGGCTGTATGTCATCGTTTTCATTTGTTAGAAATTAGTATTTAACTTTCAAAATGAAGAAAAAAAAATCCAATGGCATATACTGTTTGGAGAAATATAATTGGTTTCAAGAATCATGAATTTTTACTGGCATTGGAACTATTGTAATTTTGATTTGAGAAGGAGATGTGAGTTTAAGAACAAATGTTTAATCACTGGTTAGATGTAAAGTGGTTAGTTGACTTACCGTACACTGACATGAGTGCTGTCCCTTAATAAAGCATGTGAGAGCCTTTGACTTCACTGACACTCTTTACATGTAAGATCTCCAGCTATTATATGCACTCATTCTTGATTATATGAATATGCATGAGAGCATCTCCTAATTAGATTGAGATATGCTCTTTTTGTATAACTAATTATAGTATAATTAGCCCTACATTAGTTGAACTATCTTGCTGAAGTAAAGAAATGCATCATTAAAATTATATGATCAGTTGCCAAGTGCCTCACAAATCTGCATTAACAGTACTGGAAGTTTCTGCTCAAGTTAACTGAGTTTGCTGCTTTTATATTATTTGAGGTCAAATGCATCATTTGTGACAAAATGTATAATAATAATAATAATAATAATAATAATAATAATAATAATGATAATAATAATAATGATAATAATAATAATAAATGTTTACGATAATAAGCTTCTGAAGTAAGCTTGGGCACACCAGTAAGAAGTCTTAATAATTTAGGTGGCTTTATTGACTAAGGGGTTTTCATTAAAAAAATAAAAATAAAATAAATAAATGAACAAAAAATGTTCACAATTTTTATCAGAATGATGCAGTGACAATTAAAGTCTCATTAAAGCCCGCATTAATTCAGTCCACTTTCAAGCCATTTTTTTTTCTGTATAAAGTTTTTTCGAAACACTTTCTGAATCTAATGCTCATTTTATTCCACCGTTGAAACCTGCCATTAAACAGCCTATTATATTCTAGTAAAAATAAAAACTATTAAAAACATATGATGATTATAAGATAGTTTTGAACTAGATGTTTAAAATGAACATGTAGAACTAACTTTGTGACAACTTGCCCTGCTCTTAGTACATTTATGCAATCAAGAGTTTCAAGTTTGCCATCATTATCAAACGTCATTGTAGATCAGCTGAAATGACATTTCCTCTGAAATATAGAATAGATTTGATGGTTTGAAAGCCATCTGTTACTGCAAGCTTTTTCATTCACAATGTTTATGTCACATTACAGGTCATTTATATTCTGCAGTCTCCTGCAATGCACTCATTTAGTAATTCTGTAGGTAACACATTTTTTTATAGTCTACTTTTTTATAGTCTAATTACATGTCAACTAGCAGTCATTAGAGTTTAATATTTACTCTATATATATTTACCGGTTTAAGAAGATATATATGCTCATTTATTCATTATAAAAATAATTATTCTGCTCATCTGGTGTACCTGGTGTTTCTTCTCCTTGAGAGCTTCTGTACACTTGAGCTAAGGTCATTGTCATTTTGTTATCTCGCTGTACTTTAAATGTGGCAAATATCTGATCTTTTGTGTTCATACCTCTACTCAATCTTGTACTCTTCTGAACTTCCCCATCTGTATATGAACAATATCTCACGAGCAGGAGTGTGATATGGCTCTGTATCAGCACAGCTCACAGTCATGTCGGTACAGAGCTATATCCATCTACTGTTCATGTCATATTGCATTTGTACAGTCCAGAGTTTTTTAAATAACCAAAAAAGCTCTCTTGTGTAACCACTTTCTTCCACTATATCTGCTGTTGATTTCATTTTTAAACAGCTGTTCTGAATTTTCTATCCACTATGCTGTTAAAGAGTCTTTTTCAGATTTCCAGGACACAGTCAGTGTAGTTTTCCTGCAAATCTGGACTATTCAGCAGAAATATGCTGTTTCAATAAATGATCAATTGAACCGTTTCATCAACTGAACTGTTTGGCATATGTTTACATGGAATACAATATCACTAAATCTCCTGGCAATGACCAGTGTGACTAGTTTGACCCAGTTTAAAGGCTTGTATAATTATATCATTGCTGCCTCGGAAATCAAACACTAGGTTCGTTTTGTAGAAGTAAGACTTAAAAATATGCTCTGTATGAATGAATGTGTGTAGTATGAAGGTAATCTGGATGTTCAACATGCGTCACTATATTTGCATGTACATTTATAATATGATTATAATGCCTTTTTGGAAATATTGTGATTCAACTTTTTTTAGTAAACAGTACTTTATTCAAACTATTATGACAATCAAAGCATACTTTGCAATGTAATAACTTATAATTGGAGTAATTATAGGAAATTGAGTTAAACAATTGTAAAATGCTTCTTAATCTTGGCTAAAATTCGGGTAAACAGCACTGAGTCAGCTCTGTATATTTTAAATGCACTTTATTTAAGGCAAAGCACTTATCCTGCTGATGGAGGAAAGTCTTCACTTGTATGTCAACTTGTCTAAGTAGTCTCTTACTCTGAAACTCTCACGAACACCATTTGCTACTTTAACAACAGCTGCCAGCCCTGCTAGCAAATTTAGCAATCTGAACAAGTTCTCCCTGAGGAATTAATATCATTCTTTTTCCTCTTTGTTCTCGCAGAGGTTTGCCAGTCGACTAACACACCCAGGGCCCTTATTCTGCTTGAGCGATTTTGGCAGGTTATAACTTTGAAAGGTAAAAAGTGCTGCCCTAGACAAGGCCAGCTGTCTCTCATTGCTGTTCCCTTCCAAAATGAATGCAATGTTAATTATCTCACCAACCAAAGCCAATACAGGCTTTATTAAAAACAAATAGCTTTTCAATATTAATAAGCAGACCCCAGGAGCCTTTGCAACTCAGAAGAAAGGTGTTTTGCTAAATCTCTTTCTTCTGTTTGTCACTTTGAATGGCATAAAGAGGTGTGCCAAAATAATCACAACACTAGTATTTTCACCAGCTAAAAAATGGTTTTAAGTCAGTTATTTCTATCTTTAGCTTTAGCTGGTGGAAATACTAGTGTTCTAATCATTTTTTTCCACCACTATAAATGATGTTGGGGTAATTATTTGTGTTTCTTCGCGGTTAAGTCTTGAGCGTGAGATTATTATTTTGTTAGAAAGCCTGTACCATTATCTGGCCCATTCTGCACTCTTTTTCTCATATTCAGCAGATTTTTTTAATGAAACCTTGTTATTAAAGGAAGCGATATCCAAACACTCTTGTAGAATCTGAAGCTACGTCTCTGTTATGAGCACCTGCACTATTACCAGTGCGATATACTGTAACATATACATCAAAGAAGATATTAATAACCCTTTTGCTTGCCCTCTTTTCTTTGGTATTCCCACTTGCTATGGGATCCACAGCTACAACACGGAGGCAAGGTGATTCTGGCATGACTTGAAACTAGGACACAGATTTTCGCTCAACTATCAATCCCTGCAAGAGGATTTCTCTTGCACCGACCACTGCAGTGAATGTTTGCAGCACTGTGAACACCTTCTCTGAGTTCAAACACTCTCTATTGCTCATTTCACATGCTTTCGGTTTTGAAGAGGAAAACGGGGACTATTCAGTTCACTAAAAGGTTTTTAGACTTGACATTGCAGTCATAGATCTAAAAGTAAGTGTAGTGAGATGGTTATATTAACTTACATTCTTTACACAGCTATAAATAAAGCACATCGTAGTACTCTAAAAACAATCTCTGTTTTGCAGCACGCGCCAGTGACTGAATGGCAATATTTCCCTCATAGAATATCATCTTTATTCAGGAATATATACAGTATGGTTGATTGTATCCACCAGTAATGAACTGGATCTGTAAAGCTGTTAGTGAAGAGTCAACATTTACATGTGATTGTTGATTTCAAGAACGTATTTTTTAAGCTTTATTTATTCTATTTATCTTTAGGCATTAAAAACCCTTAGTTGTGGTAATGCATCTAATTTGAATTGCATTTTTGACATTTTGCAGTTATAATAAAGTTATCTTGTGCAGAAACATGCACATGTTTATTCTCTGTTGTTGTTTGAGTGGTGGTTATTTTATGATATTTTTTGGGGGGTTCTAGGTTCTGTGGTACTAAGTTATATTTACAGAAAAGCACTAATCTGATCCATTAAGATGTGGTAAATCTTTAATGCTTTTGACCACAGATTTAACGTTGACACTTTAAAGAAGACACTTTATTGTTAAAATTATAATTAGTAAGGTAATTGTTTAGTTTAGGTACTAGGAAGGAGTAGGGTTGTCATGCAGAATATGTGCTTTATAATTACTAATAAAGAGCTATTACGATTTTAGCAATAGGTATACCAAGAAGAAACTAGTTTATAGTGAGAATTGGTCCCTATACTAAAGTGTTTCCATATATTGCATTTATGTATTATTCATATACGTTGGTGTGTTTGTGGGGTGATGGGGAAAGTGTTCAGGAAACCGGTTTTCAAAATTATTTTATGCACTTTGCCTTGAAAAAAACATTACATGAATAAAATATGATGAAAAAAGACAAAGGTATGTGAAAGAGTACTGTATGTTGGAAATAAATTACTCTTGCATGGACACAAATGTATAATGCTAGAGAAATAGTTGCTTATGTGTGCTCTATGTGTGCAGGATTACGACCACAGCCGCCTGCATGATGGACTTGCGCAGATACCCGCTTGATGAACAGAACTGCACGCTGGAAATCGAGAGCTGTGAGTGTCCCACAAGACTTTCTTCTTTCTTTCTCTGCATCAATTTTTCATATTCATCAGATATAAACACATTTTATGTATAATGCTTTTTCTAGATGTTATTATATCCCATACACTAAAATGATTAAAATTATTTTCCCACCATATTTTGCACTGCATAGCCCATAATAACAAAAAATCCCAGTTTTTATTAACCTACACTTATATATTGCAAATATATACACTGTAAAAAAAAAAAAAAAAAAAAAAAAAAAAAAAAACCAAGAACAACAGCAACAAAAAAAACTGTTATATTTATAGTAAACATTGGCAGCTGTGGTTGATAGAATTTTACTGTGAATAAAACATTTAGGGTTTAAGAATTTAACAAATTTGCTGATGAAAAAAAAGTGTATTTCATTGACTAATATAATATTAATATACCATCCTGTTGACGTTCTGAAATATTTGTAATACACATATAACCATCAAAATCAAGTGGTGATGAGTAAGTCACATGATAAACTAAAGCTCATCACAAGCTGGTTTTCCACAAGCTATATAAATAAGATGTCACAAACACTAAATACCATCACGGTGACACACATGAAACTGAATCTGATGTAACCTACAACACTAATAATCTCTGGGCAGGTCTTCCGGCCAGTTCTATCAAACCTTTACAATTAATACAGAATGCGGAAGATACATTTTTTTATGAGCTGACAAGAATACACGTCACACTTCTGTTTATCAATTTGCACTGGCTTCCAATAGCTCAGTCAAGGCATTGATATTTTCCTAAAAAACATCACTGGCTCTGCACTCATTTACCTAAATTCATTACTTCAGACTTATGTTCCTCTAGAAGCTTGCGTTCTGCAAGTGAAGATAACTTGATTGTGCCATCCCAAAGAAGCACAAAGTCACTTTTATGGACTTTTAAATTAAATGTTCCCTCCCGCCATCTTCAAGAATCTCTTCCATCTTTATTTGTCCCTCTAACTTTAACACTCTCTATTCTAATTCAATACTTAAAAAAATATATAAATACATAAAAAAACTAGATTTCTAAACTTTTTGTATTCTATCTGTTTTCTTTTCATTTATTATACAATTACAAAAGCAAAAAAAGACTACCTCTAACACTGGCTTGCTCTATTCTTATTCTATTCTATCTGTTTTCTTTTTAATTATTGTATTATTTAAAAAGCCCTTGTTATATGGGCTGGGTTAAACTAACCGAGACTTGTTATTACACATGTATATTACTGCTCTTTTGTTGATTTTGGTCAATTCTATTGTCCTCATTTGTAAGTGGCAAAGTATAAAGGTGTCTGGTAAACGACTGAATATAAATGTAAATGTTATACACATTACTGATATCATAAACATAGTTCTTTCAAAGAAATAAATAAATAAATAATAATTCAAGATGTAACACAGGGAATTCTGGGAACATCAATTTAATTTACTTTTTTTTTCTTTTCTTTTCTTTTCACTTCCAAAACCGTAAAATTATTTTTGCCTTTTATGTCTTATCATCTGAATTTGCAGCAGACAGACTCTGGTAAAAGTATAAAAACATTTCAAAGATAATCAAGAGAAATGGGATACAACCAAATTTCTCTCAAAATTAAAATTTCATAGCAATGTTATGTTTCAGTGTTTTTTCTTTTCCCTCTGTTTTCTATTTTGCTTTATCAATTGGGTTATGAGGTGTAGATTGATATGCAGAAAAGTTAGTGTTTTAACATGAGTTAGCAACACACTAAAATGTGAAAAAAGAGTTTTTGGATACTTTAGCAGGGCACTGCATACACAGCATTGTCTGGACAGGATGACTTTAATTGACATTCGTTTGGCATCACTGCCACTGACGATGGCTTGTGCATGTGTTGTAAAGGACATTCAAAGTTTTTTTAATCTGCTTCTCATGAAAGCACCCGGAGATTTGGTTTGGTGCTCAAACTGCACATAGTGTGACCCATAAAATATAGCTATCAAAAATAAAACAATTAATAATAATAGTAATGATAGTATTATTGCACTTAATTTATGATAAACAACAACAACAACAAAAAAGGTTATTTATAGTATTTTTAAAAAATGTTTGGTTGGTATGCAAATGAGTGGTCTTAACTTATTTACCAAACTATATATATATATATATATATATAAAAGAAAAAGAGTGAGCAGATAACCCCTCATTTATTACATTGGTTACCAGTTAAATTCAGAACTGATTACAAGGTTGTGATTTCTTGCACGTTCTAGCACCAGTTTAAATCTTAGATCTTATTTGTCCATAATTCCCCTGAAGATATCTTAGATCATCTTTAAACTAGACAAATCCTTTTCTGTATTAGCCCCTAAGATATGGAATCCAACACTTTAACCTATTAGGTTATCCTCCTCTTCATCATTTAAATAATCTTTTAAAATGTTTATTTTGTCAAGCTTATTCATGTTTTTAGATATGTTAGTCTTAGTGAGTTAAATTTTCTTAGTCTTTATTTTTACTGAGTTTTATGGCTCAAGTTGTTGGTTAATTATTATTATTTTTTTGTAAGACTGTCTTCTTTTCCATGTGTTATTGTGATGTACTTTGGTCAGCATTTATGTTGTTTTGCTATATAAATAAAAATGACCTTGACCTTAACCTTGAGAGTTTCAAGTATATGTCAAACAAGTTAACTGCAGTCATCATTCTAATTTGGAATCCTGACCAATTCAGTTTGAATTCTAAGGGTTTTGTGAACACTAGAAACAATCTGAGAGCACAGTGTGTGTGTGCAGAGAGAAAGCCAGCCGTACTCCACCATTACCTTAATTAGAATGACCTTCATGTTCATAAAGTCAGGAGATAAAGAGAGCCAGTCAGCATTCGTGCCATGCAGCGCCATGAGCAGAAAAGGCCTAATCAAATCTAATTGTGACTATATATGTGGTGTGCATTGGGAGAGAGCAGAGATCCAGCAGGAATCCTCCAGCGTCCGCCATTACATACGGCCCACTGCCCGCTGCCTTTAAAGCAGAGAGACGGAAAGCTCAGAGCTGGAGGAGATTAGGAAAGGGACATGTGTACACTTGCTAATTGTGCTCTTGTGAACTCCAACACACTCGCTGCACTGTAGAGAACAGCTAATGCTTAATGCTAAGAGAAAGTGAAAATGCACAAATCCTTCCTTGTTTCATATTGGGCTCATAATGTAATATTCAAGTTAGTGGATTCTCAGCTAAGAAATATTTTTCTTTCTTTCTTTCTCTTTCTCTTTCTCTTTCTCTTTCTCTTTCTCTTTCTCTTTCTCTTTCTTTCTTTTAATTGTGAAATGGTACTCCGTATCGACAGATGTATTGACAGCCTGTCAGCGAGCATAATGTGTCCATAACCTCAAATCCTCTGAGAATCCCGTGAACTTTTATCTAATAGGTTTTGCCGTTTTTATTTCCCGAGCTCTGTCCAAGTTTCTCACAAGTTTCACTTTCTTTCAAGTTGCCTCCGCAGAGGATTGTGAGAACACAGAGTGTGCTGAGAGCACCAGCTTTACTCCAGCATTACCTATAGCCAAGCCGAGGTCACAGGGTCCTTTCCCAGCGAGCACATATTGATGAATGTATACTAAATGCATGACAAGGCTATTTGCAAAAATCTTTAGTGGGATCAGATGGTCAGGTCATCCTCTGAAGGGACTCCAGCAGTCTATTCATGCATAACACACACAAGACAGACTGAGCTAAAGTAGCTAAATAGTTTGTTCCAGGTTATAGTGGCATGCAGTACAATTATATATATAATTGTATTCCCAACCATTGTCAAGATTTAAAAGGTGGTTATCATGCAACTTGTTTTGGACAAAAACAGCCTTTAAATATATCAATCAATTCTGAGACAAATCAGATTAGGAGACTCATTTAATTACATTAAATAATTAGATACAGTATGCATATTTAAATTGTATTAATAATACTACACCTAATAATAATAAATGACAGACATACACTCACATACAATAAAAATAGAAATGTAAGAAACATGCACAGAAGTGCAATAAATAAATAAATAAACATGTTCATTGAACATTATAATGCTAAATGTTTGATATTTGCTATGAATAATGTCAAATTACAGTTCATTTTATTATAGCTTTATGAGTATATACTTATTACTCTTGCAAGAACATGAATTATGATTGCAAAGTTTGCTGTAGGACTGTGATCTTGTTCCAAATAATTGCTGATTAACAGCATATACAACTCTGACAAACTGTGACTGACAGCTTTATATTTTAGTGAAATGGTCTGTACTTGTGTAAGCACGCAGTTGTTGGTCAGATTAAGTTACAGTGTGGACCAGATTTCATGCTGATATTGAGATGAATTGGCCAGTGGATTGATGGCAGTCCAGGTACATCGTTACAGACACCAGGTGCATTCATGGAGAAACAAAAACAGAAATAAAGTCCAATGCTGAATTTCTGACAGCTGTGAGGATGATAAGATCAGGGATGGCTGTCAGTGGTGTGGTGTTGTGTCACGAGGCTGTCATTGGGCTCAGACGTGGATGACACTGATTTGATGGGAGGCAGATCCCCCGCTCCTGTTAAACTGTGTGGGCAAGGCATTGTGCTAGGGTTATAGCAACAGCTAATGTAACTAGCTTATTCTAAAAAGGGGATGGAAATCTAGGCTATGTAATTTCAGTCACTATTTAATACCATATTGATTCTTGATGAAGTTAAAAAAAATATTATTATGATTATTCTTTTTTATTTTTGGCACTGTGCAAATATCGTCAAGTTGAGGTTTTCTGGCAAATTCTGCTGCTAAATTTCACAATTACGAAAAAATGTCAAGTAACAAACTGAATTAAATGTGAAATTTTTAAGTAGAAAACTAAAGTATTTTCTTGTAAAACATACAGCTTTATCTGCAGCTTTTAAAATAAACAATAATACAAAGAATTATACTTCAAGTGGTAACACTTTAGTTTAGGCACCAATTCTTACCATTAACTAGCTACTTGTTAATCACTAGCATATTAGCTGTTCATTAGTACTTGTAAAGCACATATTAATGTCTTATTCTGTATGATCATATTTTAGATCCCTTAATCCAACTCCATATACAGTACAACTACCTTACTATTTTTAAGTAGCTTAATAGGTTTATTGAGGCAAAAGTTATAGTTAATATTCAAACTAAAGCCTGACCCTCCAGGTTCATTTTATTAATTAAACATAGTTAATGTTAAAATGTAGATTATGTCATATAAATGCAGTATACTCGTGTAGTATGTAGTAATATCTAATGTACTAGTATTATACTTGTACTGTATGTGTACTATTTCAAAACTTGGGACTAAATTAGGTCACTTTTAGTCTATACAAGTTTACATTTAAGTGTACTTTTAGAGTAACAGTAGTAATATCTGAATTCAGAATGCAAATATTTTACATTTCAGTGTTTCTTTAGTATTGCAACTATAATATAAATTAAGTTTATATATACTGTTAGTTGCTACCTGGTCTCACGGCATAAACGTACCTGGATGCACTTTTTAGCGAGGCACGAAATACATACCAATTAGTACATATGCTGCAGTTTACAAACTAAACACTAGAGGCAGTAAAACTCCCACAGCGTTCTACAGAGTTTCAATTAATAAAGCATAATTTTCACACATTTACTAGAAATATATCTGAGTTGAAAGCTGATGTTTTTATTTATTTTTATTTTAGCATCACACATATCCAGCTTGATATCCATGGGTGTTCATAGGTGGTAGTTTTTTTGTTTTTTTTTTGTAGTAAATGGAGTAAGGAGATGTACTTGAGAGGCGAGGAGCTTCGGAGGACTGCATCAACAGATATGCTTTTATATCAGTTTTGCATTTGTTAACACTGTCTGGTAAGTTTAGGGTTGGTTTTGGCATACTTCCTTCCAATATGACAGAGCATTAACTTTCAGCTACAGTCCACGGATATTTTAATTCTGAACCAGAGCAATATGCACCCGAAGCATCATAATAAAAACACAGCAATACGTACCCATTTCAACATAATATAAATGTGCCAGGGTTCACAAATTGAACCAGTGTTTTAGTGCCACTCATTGGACATTTCTCTTTGAAACTGTGGCACAACATGCAGTGAGGTACGCAGAAAATGGTGTTGCACAAAAAGTGCACAGAGGTACGTATTTTAATGAGACCAGTTTAGTTAGTTTAGTAGTTATATACCTCTATATGACTTTTTAGTTTATGAAATTAAATAAACTCCATCTTCCAATCGTCTAAAGGGTTAACCCCTAGCAAAATCAATTGTGATGCAAGTTCATGTGAAACAGCTTCTCAAACAAGATTCTCAAACACTTGATTGTGTCCATAGGGAATTGATTTGATGATTGGAGCGATGTCGTTTGCTAATCGCTGTGATCCTGTGAGTGACAGGTTGCCGGAGGCCTACCTCTGGTGCACACATCACTGGAGAAGAGATGGAAGTCAATGTTTACTATTAAAGATTATAAAGCAACACATATATATATATATATATATATATATATATATATATATATATATATATATATATATATATATATATATATATATATATATATATATATAGTCAATTCTGATTCATTTCTTATTCATGAGATTAATGACACTGAATAAGGACAAGTACAGTAAGCAATAAACATGCAACCAATTTTAATAACTGGTTTTACATCTCTGATGGAACTACATATAGTTACAAATAAAATGAAACAGGAGTATAGCATGTCAGTGTATTGGCAATCACACTCACATTCACATTCACTCATGAATATTTAAATAAGGGTTGGGACAATTTATGATTATTTATCTGTAGCTAAGCAATTCATTATAACATATACAACTATAGAACATCAGACCCTGAGTCTTCAGCATGTGGGAACTTTTCCCTGGCTTAAAAATTGAGAATGCTTTGCTCATTTCAGTTTACATGGAAATCGGAAACAGGGAAATCCCCTCAGGCATGAACTGCATTATAATTAGTGTAAACAGAAACCCCAAAATTGCACCATACACTTTTTTTTTTTCCTTAAGCCCTAATTGGACGTATGAGGTCCTGGTAGAAACAGTTTACTTGTTTGCAAAACATATTGTAGGTCACAATAAATAGATGGCCGAGATTATGCTTTCTGTGTTTCCAGGAATTTCAGTGCAGCATTTACCTCATCACAGCCCACCAAATCACCCCCAACTTTTCACTGGGCAGCCAGATCGCTGTTGGCTGCTCGGTCTATGTCTTGAGGAAATGTCATGCATTGAGAAATGAACTGCGACTTGGCCTGAAGGAGAGCTGCAAAACCAATATCTGCCATGATGTACAACTAGACTGAATGTGACTCTAACCAAGGTGCAATAACAAAGATGCAGCTGCACAAATCCATTTATCTCTTCATTAGGTCATAAGTCATCAAAATCTTCATTAAAAAAAATAATTGTATTAATTTGTAAAACTTGTATGTTAAGGCATTTACCAATAGCTTATGCATTGCAGGTTAAACTAAAATTAACTTGAAGTTTTATTAGTGCTGTCAATCGATTAAAAAAAAAAAAAAAACTAATTAATCGCACAATTTTTTAAAATTAATCGCGATTAATCGCAATTAAAAGACTGAAACTTTTTGGATATGTAAATGTAAAATGTAAATAATTAATGTAAACTCAAGACAAATAAACTATTTAAATTCAAAATATGATTGTTTATTGGAATTTTTGTTTAACTTGTAACACAGATTTTCTCATGTAAACAACATACCTGCAATAAACCATCAATATCCTCCAAATTACCTGTTGGCTTGAAAGCCATATTTATTACAGAAACAAAAACACAGGCATGTAAGTGCCCTTTGAATTTCAAAACAATCAATGCCAATAAAAAACAAAAATGATTTCCATGTTGAATTCTAAGTGGACTGCAAAAAAATTCCAAAGTATAGTCATTGCTAGTGCTTTAAGTGGGCCGGTACGCACTGGTACTTAGTACAGCCACTTCCAAATATAGCTCTTGAGCGTACCACCACCTCTCCGTGCGCCCAGAACGTGCTTGTAGCGTACCGGTACACTCATTTGGACATCTGTTTTAATAGAGGTTTTAATCTTTTACCTGCACTGCCGATTTTCAGAGCGCCCTTCACAATGCAAGCTTCCTAATTCATCCCACCCAGAGCAGAAACTACATTACCCATTCACCCTTAAGTTATACAAGTGAATAGCGCATGTGTCGCTTTTCCCACTGTTAAGTGTCAACAACTCAACGTGGCCGGAGAAGGTGTGTGAAACTCGTTGTGAGTGTACACCACACTCGGTTCGGTTAAAAATCAAATACAGTTAACAACAACACTTAATATGTTTTCTTGGCTTCAGACTCTGAATACTGCAAGAACAAGACCAGACTCAGATGATTCGGTGACTGACACCTCACCAAATTTGAATCCTATCACTGCAGGTCAGACTCAAGCTAATGAAGTAATGCAGCTCTTTCAGGAAGGGACAGTCCCGAAATCTAAACTGTTGTCCCGACTCCCGAATCTGGCCCTAATTGTCCCGAAAATTATACTAAAGCAAAATCTTGAGTATTTATTGTCTGATAAACATTAAAAACTGTCCGCGGAGGTTGAGTCGTCCTGCAGCCAGCCCCCGCCGGCTGCTCATTGGCTGCAGCATCTTTTTTCTAAGTTCTAAAAAAATACCGTAGACGGCAAGGCACAAATTTAGATATTCATTTATCTAATTAATCTATAGCCTATGCACAAAGACAATATGATCTTTTTGTCCCCTTTTTGTTTTAAAGCTTGATGAAGAGAGAGAGAGCGCAAGTTGCTGCAGCTGAGGAGGACAGTGATGCACGCATACAGGAGTGATTGACAGTTCGCGGCACTGTGTACAAAAAATACTCCGCTACACAATTATTTCGTTATTTTCGTTTAAGCTTATTAACGTTAGCGTTACAGAAAGGTCTGATTTACGCACTGTTACAACAGTCATTGTTTTTTGTTTTTTTTTTTTTTTTTAAACAATGACATTTGAGTTCATGATTTTAATGTTGCTGTTTCTTGTGGCAGACTGAATGAAGAGTAATGTTTCTTGTGGCAGACTGAAGAGTAATCCGGCAGAGTTTTATACTGAAACTTTCCGTCTAAAAGTCCTTCCTTGGTCTTATCCATATTTCTTTGCACGTTGAACACACATAGGCCACAACCGGAAATAAAAAAAACTGCAACCGCGTTAATTGCGTTATTTTTTTTTTACGCGTTAAATATTTCAAATTAATCGAATGCATTAACACGCTAATTTTGACAGCACTAAGTTTTATATAAGATGCATGCTCTTCGTGGCCTTTACACTGAAGATGTTAAAGAGTTTGGGATGAGGGATCAATATGAAGTGTGTGAAGTGTCATTCTGCCAGGCACTGATCGTTACTCAGACTGATGGAAGACCAACAGCACCAAGGCCAGACAAGAGACAGACAGGTTAAGCTCTTCATTGAGAACTGCTGCCTCTCTGTTCATTTGTGTTTGTCTGCAGATATCAGCTTAATTGGAGACAATGTTGGTGAAGGACGTCCCGGCAAACTTATCTCATTACAAGCCTTCATGTTGTCAAGTTTGATATAAATAAATCAAGCATCCACACAGAGCACCAGAGTTAGAGATGGTTGTGTACTGACCTGTGTAGCATTTGGTCCAATCACACACACACACACACACACACACACACACACAAAAAGGTATATATTTAACGTCCCCTCATCTAACCAAAGGATCTATGGACCCTTCCCTGAAATGCAACTATGACCTCAAAAAGGGCAGAACAGGCCTCTGGTTACCATCGTAAGATCAAGATATCAATGTTTTACACCTCAAAATGTAAAACATTTTCACTCTAAATTCACTTTGAAACAGACAAATGTACCATTGTACTAGACAGTCCATCCTTACTATATCTCTCTCTAGATATAACCACTTGAGAAATGTAGGAACATATACTCAATTTCCCCATTTCTTTAATTTTCCTCTTAATGTGTTTCACTTATGTATTGATACTTACTCTTTCAAATTAATATTTTTGAATAGCATACTATTGCTATACTATCATAGGAATGCCATGTTTGGTACATTTCGGCTGCATTTTTAATGGTCTAAATGTTTGTTAATATTATATGTTGGTACCTATGGAAGGTATTTGTTTTACCAGAATCTTTATTCGTTTCTTCATCAATGTCCAATCAAAGACCAGATGTGAAACATATGCTTGAGGACAAAAGGTTGTAAAACTTCCCTCCAAAAGGCACCATTCCTCATTGGCTCACTCAAATCCTGAGGGTGTGACATCGTCACCCTATATAGATCACTGATCACCAGATCAGGGCGGTTCTTCTAGATTCAGGTATTCCAGGAGAAGACGCTGAGCTAAGAGCCTTAAAAACCACCCTAACCTTGCACCAGGCTTTCGGCCTTGACTTTCCATTGATCAATATCCTCCGATTCAAACTGGTCTTTTTTATCAAGTTACTTCAGCAGAGACCAACCGGAGCCCCAAAGTGCATTAGGAGTCTTTTTCAAACAGGGGAGATGTGCAAGAATCAAACTTAGTCTTATTAATTGATACATTAAGTATCATAAGCACCTTATACAAAGGTCTGTTTGAACTAAGAAAGTGATGTTTCCTTCAGGCTGTAGATCTGCTGAATATCAAATTGCATCATAGCTTCATGTCTTTATTTCTCATCTCTTTACTGCTTAAGATTTAACTCTTTTCCCTATGCCCACTGTATGCATGTGTGTGTGTGTGTGTGTGTGTGTGTGTGTGTGTGTGTGTGTGTGTGTGTGTGTGTGTGTGTGTGTGTGTGTGTGTAGTGTGTGTGTGTGTATGCTCTTGTCTTTGTGGACACAACTCTGTATAATGACATGGGTATGACACAGGTATTACAAGGAGAGGGTGACTTATGAGGACATAACTCATGTCCCCGTTTTTCAAAACACTTATAAATCATACAGAATGAGTTTTTTTATTTATTTATTTATTTATTTTTTTTGAGAAAGTTAAAATTCACAAAGTTTCCTGTGAGGGTTAGGGTTTTGTACAGTATAAAAACCATTACGCCTATGTGATGAACCCACTTTTCGCAAAAAACAAACGTGTGTGTGTGTGTGTGTGTGTGTGTGTGTGTGTGTGTGTGTGTTAGATTAGTTTAAGTGTTTATGTAGTTAATAAAGTCTTATTTGTATCACACTTGAGGTTGTTCATTGTTTGCTCGTAACTGGAGTCCCTAATCATGCAGATTTTAGCTTCATGCTCGGAGTAGTATTGTACAGTAAGAAAGTTATTTCCTTGAACAGGAAAGTAACGTTCTTACAATTGACAGACAGTTGACACTGAGAGGTCAAGTATATACTTACAGAGGATCTAAACATTTATAATTAATCAAAACTAGTTATAATTGATTATTCATATTTGCCCTTTGAGCTGATTCGCTACACCTGTTAAAAGAATAGTTTGGAGAAATTAACATTGGAGATAGCGTTATTATGTATTATGAACTGGTATTTTATTAGGAAACAATGGTTTGAAGATAGATTTGTTTCTTACAAACATGTTGCTTTTGAGCTCACAAGACATTAAAGGGTTAGTTCACCCAAAAATGAAAATTATGTAATTAATAATTCACCCTCATGTTGTTCCAAACCCGTAAGACCTCCGATCATCTTCAGAACACAGTTTAAGATATTTTAGATTTAGTCCGAGAGCTTTCGTTGTGAGCGTGTTCACTGCAGTTTGTGATATCCGGTTCGTGAACGAATCATTCGATGTAACCGGATCTTCTTGAACCAATTCACCAAATCGAACTGAATCATTTTAAACTTTTCACGTCTCTAATACGCATTAATCCACAAATGACTTAAGATGTTAACTTTTTTAATGTGGCTGACACTTCCTCTGAGTTCAAACAAACCAATATCCCGGAGTAATTCATTTACTCAAACAGTACACTGACTGAACTGCTGTGAAGAGAGAACTGAAGATGAACACCGAGCCGAGACAGATAACGAACAATAGACTGACTCGTTCTCGAGTCAAGAACCGGTTGCATTGGTTTTATATATGTTTGTATTTATAAAGCACATTTTAATGTCTTATTCTGCATGACCATATTTTAGATCCTGTGACCTGCCCCACACCTACTATTAATAAGCAGCAAATTAGTAGTTTATTGATGGGAAAACTCAGAGTTAATAGTGAATGTGTTCCCTTTACTAAAATAAAGCTTGGAAGCTATCAATGTTTGTAATCAGGCCTCAAATTAAATCGTTTTATATATGTCATTTTTCTACATTGTTTGATGACTGGTTGAGTGCAGTTTAAATTATGATTATTTAGCCATGCTTATACATAAAATTAATTGCACATGAAATTGTTTGAGTTGATCAGCAGTTGAAGTTGATCTTAATATTTTAGTTACATAAAATAACAAAATAGGGTATAAGGAAAGCATGTCTTTTTCATGGAGGTGACTTAACATAGTGTTTTACTTTTATTTTACTTTTGATGGCCTAATCTCGTTTTACCAGGCCTCTGCATATTTCTCAAATTTTCTGCACTGCTGAAGCACAGCACACAGAGCCGGCAGCCGTCAGAAGCAATTCTTGAAAGGCATATCTCCTCTACCATATAAAGAAGTTTGCTTGTATAGGTGTCTTGTTTCAGATTCTAATGCTCCATGTTTGTGCAAAGTTAAGTTGATGATATACCATATGCGAATTAAGGGACACTTTTAATTGCACAGTAGAAATAGGATTAAAGAAGCTTTGAACCATCTGGATCAAGCATTTCTGTAGAGGCATACATGTACTCCTGGAGATATTCCCCATTTAGACGTGCTTTTCCTTTTTTGTTGAATGTGCTAGCAGGCGATTCCATAACATGCATATAAAGAAGCATCAGAAGATATTTAACTAGAGGGCCTTTGGCCTCTCCAGTCCCACCTCGACACTCGGGGTGAGTTTTCATCTTTTTTCATTCTTTATTAGGCAGACCAGCCCTTATTAAGAGCAGTTCAGACACCATTGAAGTGCATCCTAACTGCAGGTTATTTATGTTTTAATCCTTAGTCATTTCCATAATGCTTTCATGGGAGGCAATATTCAGAACATTTGTCCTCATCCAAGCATAAGAAATTTAAGCAAATTTCACAGCATGACTGTTTTCAGAGACATAAAATAAGTAAGAGTCAGAGACAATATTTTAAAACTTTTTTTGAGCTGCATACACTCTGTTCCAAAGCTCTGCTAAGATACTGTCAGTATAATTACTCTACTATTTATTTTCATGTAAATATTTAGGTCAGGTATATTTGAAAACTTCATTAATTATGAAACATTGGTTTAATGAAGATAAGATTTTGTATATTTACTGTTACATCAACTAAAACTATGCCCAGCATAGAACATGCATGTAAACATGTTGTACAAACTGTACCGCAGTGATATGTGAGACATCATTTGTGTATTTTATTTATTTATTGTTCTGACAAACTCAGTTACAGAACTATATTGCAATCATTCACGATGTGCGAAATACTGCAAGAAAATCCTCAATATTGAATTAAGAGTGGGTGGTTTATGTGAATTTATTGATATGGGGAACTGTCTTCAGAAAAGTTTAGATGGTATTTTCTTTTCATCTTGTCTCTGTATAATACATATTAAAGTAGTGTTTATAAGCACTGCGCTGCTTTGTTAATTCTCTGCTGTCAGAGAGTGAATTTGTGTCTCATGAAGCCTGTCTGGTGTTTTAGTTTAGTGCAGTTTAGTGCATGTTTTATGTGGCATATTTTCACAGATATATAGAAGGCCCATTCTGTTTTTCTTCAAATGTTGAAATAATCCAATCTAATCGAAATTGAATACTGCTCATTCAACATGTGTGTAGCATCTTTGTTTGGATCATTAAGGTTAAGGAATAGTTTATTTTCCCTGAGTGGAATGTATCCTAGGTTCAGAAATACAACCACCACATCACATAAAACATAGTAGAAAAATCAAAACTAGAAACACCCCCAAAAAACGTTATTTGATAGCTTAATTGCAGAAGGAATAAACTAATTATTGCCTCTTATTTTATATCACACAACTTCTTTGTCCGAGCTCTTGTTCTCTCCAGACTGGACTATTGTAATGCTCTCCTGGCGGGCCTCCTTGCATGTTCTATCAAGCTTCTACAGCTCATCCAGAATGCAGCAGCGAGGGTTGTCTTCAATGAGCCAAAAAAGCTCATGTTACTCCTCTTCTCGTCAGGTTACACTGGCTACCAATAGCCGCTCACATCAAATTCAAGGTACTGATGCTTGCCTACAAGATGACTACTGGTGGTGCACCATTATACCTAAACTCACTAGTTCTAACTTATGTGCCCTCCAGAAGCTTGCGTTTTGCAAGTGAACGAAGCCTTGAGGCTCAAAATATCTCTCACAGACCTCTTCCTGGACTGTGCCCAGCTGATGGAATAACCTCCCAATCTCAATTCGAACAGCCGAGTCTTTACTCAAAAAAAAAAAAAAAAAAAAAAAAAATATTATAAAGACACATCTTTTTCACCAGCACTTGACCAATACTAGCACTTACGTTTTCTATTATATTCTTTATTAAAAAAAAGAAAACATAGCTATGTGTCAGGAATCATACGCAAGAATCCAGCAGCGAGTAGTAATAAGGTTTAATGAAACAGTCAGTAGACCAAACAGAATTGCTGTCAGACAATGGGCACCAAGCAGGTCCTAGGAAACACGACAGTGTAGACTCCAAGCAGAGCAGACGAGAAATGTGATGTGCTGCGACGATCCTCAAACATAGGCAGACCAGAGTTCTAGCAGACATACAAGCTGGACCTCCATGCAAACCAAGAGTGGGACCAGAATGGCACAGAACAGAGACAAACCACAAAACCAAACGATCTGACACTGAACCTGACTGACACTACATATAGGGCTAATAAACGAGACACACCTGCTGATTGCTCGTCAGCGCAGCTGGCGTCGATAGGCAATCAGATCAGTGCAGTACACACAAAATGAGCAAGCAAACCTGTGAACCGTGACATTACCCCACCCCCTAGGAGTGTCACCTGACGCTCTCAGAGGGTCCTACCTGGGGCGATTGCAAGCATCGATAAGGGAATGATCCAATATGTCCCAGGCAGGGACCCAACTCCACTCCTCCAAACCATAACCCTCCCAGTCCACCAAGTACTGGAATCCACGTCCCCTCCACCTTGAGTCCAGGATAAGATTAACCGAATAGGCTGGTTCCCCATCTACGAGTCGCGGCGGTGGGGGAAACTGGCTTGATTTTAGATACATGGAAGGCGGGGTGAATCCTCCAGTATGCCGGAGGGAGTTTGAGGCGGACCGTCACCGGAATAAAGGATCTTGGTTATGGTAAACGGGCCAATGAATTTAGGAGCTAATTTTCTACAAACGGAGCAGAGAGGAATATCAGCAGATTAAAGCCACACTATTTGACCATCGACGTAGACGAGAGGTTTCAACCGGTGGTGATTGGCCTGGACCTTAGTGCGCAAACCCACCTGGTGAAGGGTCCCCCTGGCCATTATTCAGATGTCTCTGCACCCCTGGATGAATTCGTGAGCAGAGGGGACTGCGACTTCAGATGCTAGACTAGGAGAAATTGGTGGCTGGTACCCTAAACTACACTCAAATGAAGAAAGGCCCGTGGACGACATTGGTAATGAGCTATGCGCATACTCAACCCATGAGATATGCTGACTCCAAGAGGATGGATTATGTGACTCAAATGTTGGTTGGCCCGCTCCGTCTGACCGTTACTCCGGGGATGAAACCCAGAAGAAAGACTGACATTCGCCCCCAGCAACCAACAAAACTCTCTCCAAAATTTGGATATAAACTGGGGAACCCTGTCAAAGACCATGTCTGTCAGCAGGCAATGGATACGAAACACGTGGTCTATGACAGCAACTGCTGTCTCTCTGGCTGATGGCAATTTGGGCAGATGGATAAAATGCACAGCCTTCGAGAACCGGTCCACCACAGTTAAAACCACTGTGTTACCCGATGAGGCAGGGAGACCTGTAACAAAATCTATTGCAATATGTGACCAGGGTCTCGAAGGAACTGACAATGGTTGAAGGAGCCCAGCAGGAAGGCGAGTGGAAGACTTACAACTGGCACAGAACGAGCAGGCCAATACAAAATGATAAGTGTCACGAGCCGTAGTTTGCCACCAGAACCGTTGCTTAATGAGAAAAATGGTACGATTGACTCCTGGATGACACGCCACCTTGGAACAATGACCCCATCGAATGACGTTGGACAGCAATTTCTCTGGCACAAATAAACAACCCAGTCGACATCCGGGCGGAGGCACTACCCTATCTAAGGCCATGCGGACCTTCGACTCGATCTCCCAGGTCAACATTGAAACCACACAATTATGTGGAACGATGGACTCGGGAGAAACGGGCATTCAGATTGGTCAAAAATGTGGGACAATGCATCAGGTTTGATGTAATTGTAACCTGGACAATAGGAAATGAAAAAATGACAAATAGTAATGACAAAAGCCACTTTAGATTCCTCAGTGGGAAATGATGAGTGCTGTAGAGAAAAAAAAAACAAAGAGCATTTTGTCAAAAATGAACGACATAGATGTGGCTCACCAGCATAGGCAGCAGGAGGAGGCAGATGGGGCTCGGGATTGTAGGCAGGACGATCCGTGGGTGGTGGATTAGGCGCAGTGGGCACCTGGGCAGGCTCGACTCTCAGATGTTGCAACTGCTTGGTTAATTCAGGTACCTGTGGTACCTAGGCTGACTGACTGTCTGACACAGCCCTACATATAGGGCTTATAAACGAGACACACCTGCAACTGATCTGATTGCTTGTCAGCGCTGCTGGCTCTGATAGGCAATCAGATCAGTGCAGTACACACAAAATGAGCAAGCAAACCTGCGAACCGTGACAGCTATATGTTCTGTTCTAGACTAGCTGACACTTGTCCTGGCACTTGTATACGGTTGTTGTTCTCATGTTGATCTCATTGCTTCTGTTGTTCTCATTTTTTTAAAGTTGCTTTAGATAAAAGTGTCTGATAAATGATTACATGTAAATGTAAATATGGTTTCTAACAGAGCTAGTAAACATCTTGTTCATGTAGGCTTCATATATTTTCAATCTTTCTTGTCTCTTGCTTAAAAAATAAATAAATAAAAGGCAATTGAAATCGGCTATAAAACCTATGATTGGTGCATCAATACTACCATTTATTTATTTTACAGTACAAAGGACACTAGGAATGTATGCAAGTGAAATCTTATTTTGCTTTTAAGTAAAGTGAAGCATTGCGATAATTTTTTATTTTTTTTTTTCCTTTAAACTCTTACTGTTCCTGTCACCTACGCATAAGTGTAAATGCTCTGATGTGCCAAGCCGTCAGAACTAAATCGGACCAAAAACCAAGGTGTGAATCTAAAAACTGAGAGCCAGAAAGGACGTTGCAACATTCCAAATCAGCATTTTTTTTATGATGTGTTTCAATTAAGAAGCTGTCTAATATGGAAAACAAAGTTTACTTGGGTTTGTTAGAGATGACTATAGTATTTGTTGAACACCACTGCTTTTCCATCTCCTCATGCTGGAGCTCCTGTGCACGTGGTTTACAGCTAGCGGAGCGGTTCAAATGTAGTGATGTAAGAGCACTGACAGGAATGTTAGCCAAAGCTAATTTGCTAAGTCAGGCTCAATGACATAGAAACAATGGAGTTAAGTGGCTTTGAATGGCCCAACCAACCACTCAAATGCCATTATTTCCTGCAAAACAATATGATGTCATGTTTGTATGGTGTAATGATTGTTGAACACAAAAGAGTAATGCGATAAAAGATAAGCCAAACAATTTATTCATGCACTCACAAGTCTTGCTGGAGAACAAGAACACCACTCCTCTGTCGTATGTTTTTATGTTACGCATATGTAGAGTTAGTTGTTAACTCACTTGTCAAGGTTAAATTCTTGTGTGCTGGGTAAAATACAATTGCTTTCTCAAAATGTGCTTCTTTTGATGATACAACTTGCTCTTTCGTAATCTTTGGTGGCTTGGGTGTTTACGTGGGAACGCTAACACTTCTCCTGCTGTGGATCCTTCTCTCTGATCTACTTTTCTTTTGTGTTTGGGCCGTCAGTCTAATAACTGGAGGATCGTCCACGAGAGGATTATGCGAGGCCAAAAGAAGTTTTCTGGTCTGACGCCATACAATACAATGTTTCTCAATCATCGATGGGCTGCTGTTCGTGTTTCTGTCAGTTTCGGCATAGAGAGCACTGAAGCAAACACAATATCTCATGTTTCGCTTGAATATGTATGAAGGCTTTTTCTTCCGCAGCTGAGGTCAGAAACGGACTGCTGTATGATTTGACTTGACAATGAGTTTGACCCAAGGCTTGCATGCACTTATCCTCCGCTCTCACAGAAACACAGGTTCAGCTTGACCTCAAGTCCACAAAAAAATAAATGAAAACATGCAGCACAAACACGTTCTTCTGTTTTTATTATATCATATCAGTGCAGGTCTATTTCAGAGCTCTTCTCAAATGTTCTCAGATGAACTTAAATTTACTTCTCTTCATTAGGAATTCTTCACATCTTAGCATGCTTTTAAAAATTGAACATTTTAAATTATGAATATGTGAGGTTTTTAACGAATAAAAAACTGTAGCTTTTTAGTATACATTCTGACAAAGTTTTTATTTTTCCAACCATTTAAGAACAAGTAAGATTGTTAATTTCTTATAATTCAAGAATTACTTTGCATTTTCCCTAGAATTTATTGTTGTGTTATGTGGCAACATCAAGCTTCGAAAACATCTTGTTTTTGGGATAAGGTGTGTGTTCATTTGTGTAATAGGCTGTGAAGTGCAAGATTGTCCGAATTGTTATAAGCTAAGGCAGTAAACTGTTTTATTTCTTTTTTTTTAATTATGCATGCATGCATGCTTTAAAATGTTATTCATATGCATATACACAGACTTGCAATAGCGATAATAGGCATTATAGTTGCTTTTAATTTGACTTAAGGGACATTATTATTTTATTGATCTATTTCAGCAATTTCAGTTTCAGTTAAATGGTCACCCCAAGACTTCAGACAAATGAGACCTCAATCACATGACATCCACCCAAACATGTTTTAATATCGGTCTGTTTGTCCCTCAGACGGCTACACCACAGATGACATCGAGTTTTACTGGCGAGGAGGAGACCATGCAGTGACAGGGGTTGAAAGGATAGAGCTCCCTCAGTTCTCCATAGTGGACTACAAGCTCATCTCTAAAAACGTGGTGTTTTCGACAGGTAATAAAACCAAACTACACAACGCTTTAGGAATAAGTTGAGAACTGAAATATATACGTATACATATATACAAAAGCAGTCATCAGTAGCTCAGGTATATTTGTAGAAATAGCCAGCAGTACATCGTATGGGTCAAAATGACTGATTTTTCTTTTATGCCAAAAATCATTATGATATTCAGTAAGGTCACGTTCCATGAAGATATTTTGTAAGTTTTCGACCATAAAAATAACAGTAATATGCATTGCTAAGAACTTTATTTGGACAACTTTTTTTGTCAATATTTAGATTATTATTTTTTTTTTTTTTTTTTTTTTTTTTTGCACCCTCATATTCAAATACACTCTTAAAATAAAGGTGCTTAAAAGGTTCTTCACAGCGATGCCTTAGAAGAACCATTTTTGGTTCCACATAGGATAATTCAGTCCAAGGTTCGGTAACACTTTATAATAACTGCAAACCATTAATCATTAATTAAGCATTAGTAAACAGATAATTCATAATTTATAAAGCATTAATAGACAGTAATAAGCAGTTTATAAATACATATATAAATCCTTTATTCTTGATATAAGAGCATATCTATAATGTTTTTAATAATTGTATTTTCATACTTTATTCATGATCAATTTATCATTTCTCAATGAAGTATAGCATTATTTACAAACCAGTTATTTAGGAGTTGCCAGTGATTAGTAAGATCACAAGAAATGTAGTAAATTCAGGTAGTTATAAAGCATTTAGTAGTGGTCAGTTAACTATTTATGTGAGCTCATCTAAAGTGAGGACTAGTTATGCCTTGTAAAGCATTTATAAAGGATATTTAAAGGCTCAGTTATCTTCTAAACAAAAAACAGAAACAAACACAACACAGTGATACAGAACATAGAAATATTAACAGCCTTTAAATCTCATTTGTAAAAGCTTTACAGGGCATAAATAGTCCTCACTTTAGAACAGACAGCATTATAGTCTTCTCTCCCAGGATCAGCAAACAGTTCTCCATAAAATGCACTGCACACATCTGAATAATTGTGTTGAATTGTTCTAGAACAGTGTTGCAAATACAACTTAACCACCGATTTCTAGTTGTGTCCTCTTTTGGAAGAACAAACAAAGTAGTTTCACAACGTAACAGCATCTCCACGACATGGCGCCAATGGCAACAGCCAGAAAAAATGTTACACCTTCTTTCTTTGCGTGAACATTTGGGTGGTGTTATGCAAATCTGAATTAACCCTGAATTACAGTAGAAATACATGTTAATAAACCATTTATTAACACTATAAGTAACTATTACTATATGTCTGAATAAAAAGATGTAAGAATGCACATTTAAATAGTTTATTAATCATTTAGTTACAATTTCTAAGTGATCTTATGAACCACTGACAACTCCTTAATAACTGGCGTGTAAATAATTCTATACTTAATTTAGAAATGATAAACTGATCATTAATAAAGTATGAAAAAACAATTATTAAATACATTATAGATATGCTTTTAAATCAGGTATAAAGCATTTATATCTGTATTTCTAAACTGCTTATAAATGTCTATTAATGCTTTATAAATGATGAATTAACTGTTTCCTAATGCTTAACTAATGATTAATAGCATGCAGTTATTATAAAGCGTTACCAAAGGTTCTTTAAAGAACCTTCTCTTTTTACCTTTTAATAATCTACATAACCTTCTTTCGCTAAAAAGAACCATTTGAGAAACAGAAAGGTTATTCAGATGTTAAAGGTTCTTTATCGAACCATTTAGAAAAAAAAAAAAAAAAAATTATCTTTGGCATCGTGGAGCACCATTATTTTTAAGAGTGTATTTGTATCTCAGCCAAAAATTGTTTTAACCATACACTGATGGAACGCTTATTTATTAAGCTTTTATATGATATATCAATCTCGATAAAAAAAAAAAATGCTCCTTATGACTGTTTTTGCTGTTGTTGTGTGTTTGTTCAGGGTCACATGTATGATTAGATAAAGTTTATCTTTACCTTGCTGAAAAGACCAACTTGCAGTTTATAACAGGTGTTCAGTAAGTTATAAGTCTACAACTTCTCCATGCAGGCACACATACTGTTAAAACCCTAACTACCAGAACATCTGGCTCTAGAGGGCATGGTAACCAAATGTCCAGGTTTATGAACCCTCTTGTTTCGGCCTGGCTGGTGTTATCTGAGGCCTCCAGCAGCTGTACTACACAACCCTGACCTGAGAACGAAACACACATACACTAAAAACAAGAAAAAGCATGTTCTTATAAGTTATTTAACAAAGTCTTGTGTGACCACTTGATTTATTCATTGGCTGCATTTTCATATGCAGGAATTTGTCATGCAAGTCAGTTAGCTGTAGATGCAGTCTCTGGAAGTAATGTCTGGTTCAGAATGTCTAAGAGGATGAACACAGTGTGCTAATGTTAAACTTTAACTGCACTACCAAGCTGGCAAGTTTTTAACAAGAAGACTATGCCATTCAGTCTAGGAGCTGGCTGAGACAGAAAACCATTGCTGCATTATGATGACCTAGAATTCTAAAAAAAAAAAAAAAAAAAAAAGAAGAAAATGGCAATAATTTTTGTTACAATGCATCATTATATCTCATATAACTAAACATAACCCTAACCATTTCTTAAATATTATAGTACAATGACTAACCTAGTAAACAGACAAGTATAATTCTAATTTTGTAAAGCATTAATGCAAAAAATAAAATCATGACATTGCATTTTCTGTTTGATGTTAATGCATATAGCAATTTATGTATTTATATTTCTTTCTTTTTTTTCAACATCCAGTAACACAATTCTAGCTTTAAGGTCTTTTCCTGATCTTCTCCCCTACTCTTCTCCTTTATTATTCCCATATTTCCTTCACTGGATTGTCTTATTAAGGGTGATATAGAGATAAATAAATATAAATTATCTAAATAAACTGTATATGTAATATTCTGCATATGTTCAAGAATCACTTTCGTTCTATGAGATTGAAAGCAACGATGCACAAAATGTGAATACTATATTTAGTAGAGAGTTATGTAGACGTGATTAATGGAGTATAAAAATATAAAAATCTATAAAATGTACAAAAAAAAAAAAAACAGTTTATAAATCTGACTAATCGCTGATTTCATTCAGGTTCATATCCTCGCCTCTCCCTGAGCTTCAAGCTTAAGAGAAACATCGGCTACTTCATTCTGCAAACCTACATGCCTTCCATCCTAATCACCATCCTGTCCTGGGTATCCTTCTGGATCAACTATGATGCCTCGGCTGCCAGGGTTGCTTTAGGTAGGCGCTAATCTAACAAACCTTTCTCACAGCTGATGACTTTCATTATGTATAGAAACATTTACTTCTAATATATGAGTTAAGACTGCAGGAAGCATGATTTGTGAAGCTATTTCAGACCTAATCATGCTTTAAACAGTTGATGAAAATGTAATATATAAACATAACATATTTTTCTTCAATATATACATTCATGTGTGTGAATTGAAAATATGCATAATTTATGTAAACAAAAATAAAATATTATATATACAGTATAGTTAATTATTTAGAGTTTTTTTTTTATCAAAGCATAAATAAACACTTTTTCTTTCTTTCTTTCTTTCTTTATTTTTTAATAAAGATGACCAGGTTACATGAGATTCACCCCAAATACCCTGCAAGATCCATTTTTTTTTTTTTTTTTTTTGGAAGTCATTAATCAAGCGTAGTCACAGACATTTTTACTGATTTGATTGTCTTTTTCTTTTTTTTTACACCACACATTCTCTCTCTCTCTGTTTTGTAAGCCTCCACTTTTTTCCCGTCATCACTGATTATGTAAGGCTGATGTAGGCAGCAAGCGTGAATAAAAGAGCACTCTTTGTGATTGCTGTCTGGCCTGGCCTCATTCATCCACACAAGTGCCAAACCGCTGTTGCGTTGAACAGAAGGCACAGCGAGCATGGATGTATAGAATGAGCAGATATTACTGTTTAAAGCTCATCCTGATTAGAATCATTAGGCATTTGATTGCAAATGTGCATTTGTATAGATAGAGCTAGAAAATTGCCAGTTTTCCTCAGCTGCATAACTCTGATTTAGCCAAGGCAGGAGGAGGACGGAATCTTTTTTAAGTTTTTAAGTTTAATCATGTCTAAACTGGTTCCATATGCAAATTACACTCGCAGTGCTTAGCAGCCAAGAGAGGTAATGAAGGGGAACAGAGAAGGTGAAATATTTTAGTGCCATCACCTTTAGCTATACTGCTAGTAATAATGATAAAAACACAATGTTTTATGGAGAATAATAACTCTGCACCTCATAAGCTCTGTAATACCTGTCACAGGATCCACAGTTAATGTCATGAAACTGTCAGAATGACACCGAATGGGTATTTCAGTGCATGAAAAGACAACTATTTGTTAATCACCGGTTAGCTGGAGGCAGGCGTTGTGTTTCACTGATTAAGGTGCATAACTCCCACTCCGCCAGCTGAAAGCATGAAAAATCACACACATTTAAGATTGTGAATCATCAGCTGAAAGAAAAGCATGGCGATAAAGCCCCCTCACACACGCAGAGATGTTTACCTAACTTTGTAAATGAGGACACGCTCAGGGTGCTCTAGTTTGATGTTCACAGAATGCAGTGAGAGTACGCCACAAACTTAGTGTGCTCTTATGTTTATTTGTTAGAATAAAAATACATCAATGCATGGGCAACATTTGTATAACTTGAGAGATGGTTATATATAAACACTGTAACACATTTTGACTCAGGCTATTTACCATGCAATCACTTTTAAAGCTAAAATGTTTACAGCAGAGTTTACAGAAAAGAAACACACTTTATTTTGATAGTCCACTTCAGACATACAAATCTCATTGCAGTGTTATCCCTTAAAACACATCTTTGATAAACAAAATGATGAAATTGAATGTTTTCACCAATACACCCTCACCTGATTTACTATGCGTGGATCTATATGAATATGGAAATTAGTTCCCACCTCTGCTCAATCACCGAAGTTTAGACTGGCTTCACTTTCACTCAGTTAATTGAAGTAGTGAACGCTTCACAATGGCAAGTAGTATAAATATAGTGTATAAATGGTTATGGGGAGTGAATGTCTTCAAATTCAGAATGAATTAAGTCTAGAAAGCACACAAAGAGCACTCTCCTTATAATCTTTAAATCAAATGAAGTTCGATTATAATCAATGAAACTCTACACTCCACAATCAATATATTATTTACATTGCACCGATACTTTGTTTTGCTATAATGAGGGATTTGCGAGCGTGTACTGAACAAAATTCCTGTGTTTTGAGCGGATCTTAACTTAAATGTCTCTGATTGGTCAGTTTGCTCATGAAGTCAACAGATATTTCTGTGATTGGCTACACTGCTCAACGCTGCGAGAACATGCTGTAAATAGAAACCTATGATGCGTTGAGATAATGATTTGAAAAGCCGTGCCCCACAGGTTAATGGGATTGGTTAAATGTTTTTGACAGAAGGAAACAAACAGATTCAAGCTGTATTTTTGAAACTGATTTTGGTACACTGCAGTTTTGAGAATAAAATGTTGAATTTGCTTGGTTTTTAAGCGTATTAAAAATACCAGATATATGTTAACACTAGTGTGGGGATCAGTTCTCACTATTAACTAGTTGCTTATTGGCATGAATATAACTAGCATATTCTCTGTTTATAGTACTTATAAAGCATGTCTTATTCTGCATGATCATATTTTAGATCACTTAATTCACACCATGGCTAAACTATCAACTACCTTACTAACTATTAATAAGCAGCAAATACATTTTTTGTTGAGGTAGAAGGTGTAAGTAATAGTTAGTTAATAGTGAGAACTAAACCCCAAACTAAAGTGTCACCAGATACACATATAAACAATGTTAAAAACTTGATTTTCACCACATCGGGACTTTAAGTAACTTTACAACTACATGTCAACTAACACGCAGCTACAGATCTCATTTATTGTCATTCTCAAAGTAAGTCTAATTAAAGCATTAGTAGACTCTTATTAGATTAGGGTTAGCTGAGTATGTTGGCATGCATTTGTGAAGTTAGTTTAAGTCAGTAGAATAAATTGTGAGCAGATACCAAACACACAGTCTACTTATACTCTAATGACTACAAGGTTACTTATAGTTAGTTGAATGTCTAAATAAAGTGTTATACAGAAACAGATTGATCAGTCTGTATTTATAAAGCCTTACTTTTAAGAATGTTTGCTAAACTGACCCCACTTATTGCACTCATAACACTGAGTCCCTTTTGAGCGCAGGAATCACCACTGTGCTGACCATGACCACCATCAACACACATTTGCGGGAGACGCTTCCAAAGATCCCATATGTCAAAGCCATTGACATGTACCTGATGGGCTGCTTCGTCTTTGTCTTCCTGGCTCTGCTGGAGTACGCACTGGTCAACTACATCTTCTTCGGAAGAGGACCGCAGCGGCAGAAGAAAGCTGCAGAGAAAGCCTCCACAGCCAACAACGAAAAGATGAGAATGGATCCCAACAAAGTATGTTTGATCTTCACACTCTACCCGTGTTTATAATAACTGCACAGTGACTTTAACTCTAATTGAACAGTAGTAAATAGGCAAATTGTAAAAATAGTGGACTCACTTTACAAGAATTTTGTTTTGAATCAATGGTATCATGAGAAAAACTCAGTTGTGATAAAAAACAAACAAAAAGTGTTCTTATAAAGAAATGTTAGTTTATTTTAAGGTGTCCTTGTTAGAGAGTAATTATAAATTTAAGTACTGAGTAATACTGATTAACTATATTTACCTAGGATTAGGATTAGGGTTTGTCTTAGGGTGACTTGCATGCAATTATCATTTATTGTTATTATAATAGTAAGTACATCTAACATGTAACAAGGACACCTTAAAATGAAGTGTTACCAAACAAGTTACATATAGGTTCAACAATACAAAACTGGCTAAAAATCTCTTTAAATACATTACTTAATATAAAGTAAAGATGAAAATGGGGAAAATTTTTTTTTTAAATTTAATTTAATTTAATTTAATTTACGCTAATCTAAACTGCAAATGAATAGTCATATTATTATTGACTAATGTTAACAATAATTAATGAAAAACTGCAACAAATTAATTGTACATTCAGGTTAATGTTAATGCATTAACTTCCATTGATTAACAAACCTTGTTTTGCAATATTTAATATTTTTGCAAACTATTGCACTTTTTATGTTAAAGGGTGTTTACAAATACACTGATTTAATCACATTGCATCACTACTGAAATATATAAATAGTATAAAACTGAAGCAGCGATCGCTGATGCTCATGCCATTAGTAATCTCCATCTCTGATTTTAAATAAATGACTTCAGGTGGTTTTGTCTCAACAAATCAATGTCACTGTCAACACCTTTTACTTGTGAATGGTTGTTTTGATTGTTCTGTCTAGTCCTTATTCATATCTTCACCACAATTTTAATGTCTCGATTGTAACTAACATGAGGCTGCCCTATAAAATCTGTACATCTAGAGTAGTTTTCTTGTTTGACAGTGAAAGCCGTGGTTCTTCTTCAACATAGTCATTATTTTATGACTTCAGTTGGCAGTCATAATTGGTAGTTGGTTGGCTTTTGCAGACGTCTGATGTGGGGTTATGTTAGGGTAGAGGTTGTTTGTGAATTTAATATTTACTGTGAGTCAAGCCTTTTGCTTTTACTATTATTATAACAACTGAAAGCACAGAAATCCTCCACAACTACATCAATAGATGACAATAACGTCGTCCCAGTCAGAATAACCCTTTAATGTGTGTTCACTCTCCACTCAATATATTTGGTTGTTGTACAGTTACATCATCAGGTGACATTGGGGTCAAAATTATGTTAAAAACAAGTTTAGTTTAAGAATAAGTTAGTTTAGTGTGAACACTAAATACTTTAATTTGATTTCTCCATTAATTAATTATTAATTAAAAGGTGTTCTGATTTTCTTCTAAATTATAGAAAAACTGTGTAATAATCAGGGTAATATAGGCAAGGTCAGATCCAGTTGCAGCTTTTTATTCAACAAAGAGCATAGTCATACAGACAAAGGTCATACGCCAGCAAACAGTGCGTAGTGGACAAGGCAAGATAGTAATCCAACACAGGCAATAGATAAAGTCTACAGCAAATGATCAGAGGTGAGATAAACAGGCTAGGGTCACAGGCAAGCACTTGGTATGGCAGCTAGGCTAATCAATACAGAGCACCTGTATGTGAGTAAATGCAACCTATAAAGTGTCTGTGTGAGTGTGAAATCAGAGGGGATCTTGGGAAACGGAGTCCAGAGTGAATGTCTGAGGTGAGCAGGCAATGGATCGTGACAGACTGCTCCTGTGGCCTCAAAAATGACCATTTATTTTAAAATATTATAATGTACTCATAATTTTATTATGTATTATAATGTACTATATTTTAGTTCAATATTTTTATAATTTATAATTTTAAAATTTAATATTTTTAGTGGATCTATTTATTGCCTGTTAACCACAACAGAGCCTGGTTATTGACAAATCTGTTCTTATTTGGAAAGAGTTAGTGACACAATGCCAAAAGCTTTGAAAGGTCCTTAAAAATAGATAACAGAGATACATAAAACTGCTGAAAAGGGCTATAAAAGCACCGTTAAAGACCTGGATCCATGCGAATCCACAGCAAGACCTCGTCCCTATGTGAAAAACCTCATCCCAGCTGTGAGGAGCAGTGGAAGGACCATCATGGTCTGGTGATGCTTTGCTGAATCGGGACACTTTACAATCATTAAAGGAAGAATCGATTCAAAAGTGCATCAGGACTTTGACCTGAGTACTAACCTTAAAGGTGACATGAGATTCAATTTTCACTTTTATTATGGTTTCTACATAAATAGCTACTAATTTTAATAAGACCACCTCTGAGCCATATACAGATATATTCATGCGTCATGTGTTGAGGGGCGGGATCAGCAGAGCTCATTATCATTTAAAGAGCCATGCAACAAAATGTGAACAGAGCTGTTCTTGACAAGTTGTTGTTTTATATTACCATTGAGGAATTTTGACCAAACATTTCATAAAGACCCTAGTGAAAATTGTTGTCCAATGTCCCTTTAAGCCCTTAAATGCTGTGGCATAACCTAAAGAGGAAGACAACCCAGAAATTCAGAGACAACTGAGAAACTGGTGCAGATTTGTGAGGGATCGTCTAAAAGAGGCAGCATTTTACTAAATTCAAGTTTATCTACTCTTCTTTGTTTATATGATTTTTTTTATTATTATTATTATGAAAGTCCGTTGCTCACTGGCTCTGAATACACATACAGACAAATGATAGGTACGGGGGGGATGTTCCTGATCAAATTGTTTAGGCTAAGCATCGGCATTTACAAACCACTGTCCACTGTTATTTTTAACAGAACAGAAAATAATGTAACAAGTTTGTAATCACGACTTCATAAATGGTAAATACTGTAGGAAGTTTTCGATAGCACGTAATGACAGCAGAGAAGTGCTTGCTCAACATAGCGGAGTGCATTGTTTTATTTATATTTTCTATAAAAATGTTAATGTCCTGATAGTGGCATATAGCTTGTTTTATATTTAATTTAATTACATTAATGTTATAAGTTAAGATTTACAAGACATATTTTAACTGCTACTATGTAAAAGGAATAGTGCTGTAAAAAGCAACTTTTTTGCTAAAAGTGTTTGCAAACTAAATGTTATTGTTCATTTGAAAAGTGCACAATACACTACTTTTGAATGCATTGTTAGTTTTGTGCATAACTATGAGATTAATTGTGATTAATCACAGATAATCAGGCATTTAATATATATATATATATATATATATATATATATATATATATATATATATATATATATATATATATATATATATATATATATATATTAATACATAGATACATGCATATAAATACAGATAAGAAGAAGCAGAATAAAACAGCACTCAAGCTTTATAAGATTTTTTTATTTAATTTTTTTTTCGGTTCTGACTGGTCTTTATATATTTTTTTTATTATTGGCATTCATCGTTGTTTTGCTCTGGATCTTTTAAACCCTGTTAGACCAGATCTTATTTATTTATTTATTTATTTATTAGTTTCTTTGTTTGGCATTTGAAAACCACCATATATAATAGATGAAGCAATAACAGCACTCTTGGAACTCGTCGAGACCTTTGGTCTTTTAGTTGGCTGAAGTTGTGATGATGCTTTGCTGGTGCTCAGATGTTGTATTTTGTACTATTTTGGATTTAGGATTTTAAGATTTTAGGATAATCCACAGAATGCCAGCATTGCCTCACACTCTTAAATGAGCCATACATGTAAGTTCATCAACCTCTCTTGAAGTGACTGCTTTGAAAGTGCTGATTTTGTATGCTTTCAGTGGTTGGTGGGAAATGTAGTTCAGAGAGACGATGCTCTGTATGCCAGAATGAAACAGAGGGATATTGACGCGCATGACTCCATGTGGGAACCCATCTTTGTGGATGATGCAGCATTAGGACTAGGCAATTCAAAAAATAAGGTACTGAAAAAGTTCATCAAGAGAACAATAGCATACTATGTGACAAATTTATTTGAGCCTTATCCATTTTTTATCAGTATTTAGCATAAATCCCATTATGTTTACCACCATGTCTTGCCTTTGCTTTACATCTTCATGTGTACTAACCCATTTCCACTGTGTGTTACTGGCACTTTGTTGTTTTGTCTCAGTATGCGTTAAATACTGTTGAAAGTGTTAAGAATCATTCTTGAAAAGCAGTAAGTCAAACAGGATTTGATTTCATGTTTTGACAAAAATGTCACAATTTTGACTTTTATAATATAAACTCAAAATTGCATGTTAGCCCATGTCAGAATTATGATAAATAATCTTGCAGCTCTGAGAGATAAAGTCAGAAAAGTGTAATATATAAGAACCAAGACTTTATAACTCAAAATTACAAAATTGATATCACAGAAACAAAGAAAATAAGTCTTAATTGCATTAAAAAGGTACATAAACTTAATAAAAAGTCAGAAATGCGAGTTCTTGCAATTTGACTTAATTTTTCACAATTGCAGCTTGTTGTCTCACAATTCTGACTTCATAACACAATTGTGAGTTTATTCATGCAATTCTGAGAAAAAAATTTAATATAACTTAATAGAATTGGACTATAAATTGCAATTTTGAGTAATATAACAAGAAAAGGGCAGAACTATGAGTTTATGTCTTGCAATCCTGACTTTATTTCTTGCAACTGCAAGTTTGTGTCAAACAATACATAGAAAAAAGTCAGAATTGTAAGATGTAAACTCGCAGTTGTGAGAAATAAAGTATATTGTACTATATAAAGCAAAATACCCCACCCCCCAATAATAGACTTTTTTTTTACATCTGAGAGTTTATATCTCTAAATTATGATAAATGTGTAATTCAGAATTGAGAGTAACAAAAGTCAGAATTTCAAGATCGCAATTGCGAATAATTATAAGATAAATAGTTGCAATAACATTTTTGTTTTCATTTTTTATTTAGTTTAATTGTCACCCCTTAATCGCTTTTGATAGTCCACTTTAGACATTCTACCAACAGTAAGTAACTTTGTAACTACATTTCAACTATCAAGGCGTCATATACTGACACTTTTGACATTTCGTCAACATCCTACACACATCGCAACCTCTAGCATCAATATTAGACGCAGATAAATATGGGCCAGAAGGCCCCTCCTAGTGGTCTAACCCTAACCCTAACTGTAACCCATAATCTGCATCTAATATTGATGCTAGAGGGTGCCGTGTGCGTAGGATGTTGACGACATGTCAAAAGTGTCAGTATATGACGCCTTGGGATGAGAATGTGTTATAATATCTGCTAACACTATTTGAATAGGTCCATACGACATACTGATTATGAGAAACTTTGCAAGTATATGTCAACTTATTCAACTAACCCTAAATCTAACCTAACAGTCTACTCTGATAGTTAGTAGACATATAGTTGCAAATTACCCAGAATTATTTTATATGTAGTTTCAAAGTTAGTTATTGTTAGTTGAATGTCTAAAGTTGATTATCAAAACTGTAATTTTCGTAAAGGAAATAAAAACCTTCTGTGATGTCTTGACTATTTAAATAATTAGCTGTATAACCAATGAAAAGCTACAAGAAACAAACAAAAAAGTCAACTGTAATCAGCACTAACCTACTGATGGGTCTTTATGTCTTAGATGGACCCCCATGAAAACATCCTTCTCAGTCCTCTGGAGATCAAGAATGAAATGGGCACATCGGAGTTGACCCTGGGTTTGGGTGACCCCCGTGCCACCATGCTGGCCTTCGACAGCTCCTCGCTGCAGTATCGCAAAGCCGGCCTGGCCAGACACAACTTTGGACGCAATGCGCTTGAACGCCACGTGGCTCAGAAGAAGAGCCGACTACGACGGCGCACTTCACAGCTTAAAATCACCATCCCTGACTTAACTGACGTCAATTCAATCGACAAGTGGTCGAGAATGATCTTCCCCACCGTATTTTCCTTCTTCAACGTCGTCTATTGGCTTTATTATATCAACTAACTGGATTCTCGTCCGTCTGAGAAGCGCCACTTATTTTTATGTCAGATTTTGCAATACAAGCAGGACTTATGTTGACAAATTCAGATCAGGACTAATTCTCTTTACCTTGGGCTCAGTTTAATTGCTTGCTGACACTGATACTCTAAAGAGGTTAAGTACACTGGTGCCTGCTCCAAAAAATCAGTCATTTTCAGTGCGCTTAGGCTTTTTTTTTTTTTTTTTTTTTTTTAATTGGTTTATTTTAGGACAAGATCTGTTTTGTTGCCAAATTATCAAAACAGTTACTGCTGCAAATGAGTTATCTTTATATTATCAAAAATAAAAATAATAATAATAATCAAAGGCAAAACATGGACATCCACAGTTCTTTCTCCTTTAGCCGTTTCTAAGAGAGCAGCACTCGATAATTTAATATTTATATACATTTATTTGTAATCTCATTGAGTAAAGAGACTCTAATGAATAGTTTTAACGTAAGGCTGTATTTTCTACTTCTCTACTCACAGATGGTTTATTTATTCAATAGAATTTATTATACACTTTTACGTAACCTCATTTATTTTGAAAAAACTTTTCACTCAAATTATGTTCTCTGAATTTTATCCTCACTCCTTAGCCGGCTTTATATTTCCACGATGCTTGAATTATGTTTGATTTCTTGCTTTGGAAAATGAAGGCATCACTAATAATAACACAATCCCAAATTTAATAGCACTCATAGACTTATTGACATTGACATTCATTGACATTCAGCTGTAAAGCGCAATGCTTATTGGCTAATAGCAGGAACAGAGGCAGAGGAACATTCACATGCAAATTTAAGATGCACAAGTTTATGATGCTTTTTGGAATGCACCCCAGCTAAACTTTGACATCTTGGGCCAGTTTTACTAACAGCTTACGCCAGCACAAACCGTCTTTTGGTGTTAAAATAGCTCTGAATAGGCATGGACAGTTATTAGCAGTTATTATAATAAGTATATGGTACGTACATGCAGAGCAGGACTGTAAAATAAAGTGCTACCCAGATTATTTATATTACACCATTGAGACATTTTGAGCACCTAACTTAACCCTTACTCCGAAACATAACCATTTCTCAATATAAAACAGTATAAACACTGTTTTTGACTATAGTATAATCACGATAATTTATTTTGAAAAAAAAAAAAAATATACATAATTTAAGTCTTAGGCCAAATTATAGCTTTGTGTGAGGAACAGACCCAAAGCTGATCACCGCAGGTAAATCTGGTAATGACAGACATCCCGTGAACAGAACTTATAACAATTCACAACTAATAACACATTATTTCAGACACATAACTCGAAGATCAGAGCAGACAATACAGGAAATCTGGGAAACCTCCTTTACTTGTATAATCTCATATCTTCTAATATGTGTTGTCTGAGCCTAATTCAGCTTCGTTCTTTCTTTCTTTCTTTCTTTCTTTCTTTCTTTCTTCATTGGCTTTCATTGGCTTCCTCGATGAAAAAGAGTCCACACAAATGAAGTCATTCCTTCGTGTTCTGCGCTGTAAATATCTCTTGTATAGGATGGTTAAAATGCTCTTTGTATTCATAAGAAGAGAGTAGCTCTGTGTTTACATATGAAATGAATTGCAATTATTGAGACGGTGGAGGGGCTCGTGGTGCAGAACCAATATTGTAATTTTATCATGAAACTTGATGAAATCATCTAAAACAGCCAATCAGAGCCCAGCGTCCTCCACCGATGAGAAGGGCATATGAATATAGTTCGGCTTTACAATGCTTGAAAAATATAAAAGCACAATACTGAACAGATTTAACTTAGAAGGTATATACACATCTATATTTGTACTTTTGCTTGTCATTACGGTTTTTTATTATTATTTGTATTCATTTTTTTATGGTATAGTGCATCTGTCATAATCATTTACAAATATATGTAATCCTGATGGACTTGCATGTAAGACGTTTTCCACCAAGGTCTGCAGTTTTAATTTGATCAACAGTCACAGAGATAAAAACTATATGTGTCATGCTCACCAAGAATAAGTTAAAAGCTTAAGAAAGTCAAAATTTGCATTGATTTAATATGATTTAATCAATCATCTTATATCTCAACCCCTTTGATTATCAGTAATAGCTAAATATTGAATGATCTTGCGAAAAATTATTCATAACCAGGGAACTGTGGACTTGAAAGCATGCCAGAAATCATATTTATCACTCATGTTTAATCATGCATCCCTGTACTGCATGCAATACCGGAACCATAGCATCAAAATTAGCAAAATTGCTGAAAAGAAAAGTTCAGAAGGAACTTGACATAAATGTGTGGTATTTAACTATATGAGAGAAGAGATAAAACATAATATGATCATAAGTGTAGCATCTCGACTGAAGGATCAGGAATGTGTGAATGCATTTATTTACCAGCCTGTGGATAATTCAATAGGTTATTAATAGTGATTGTATATTCATAATGACGGTGATTATGTAACAATTAAGTGTAACAACTTCTGCTGTTCATTTATTGTCACAATTATTTGCACAAGATCGATGCTAAAGACATCAAAACAATTCATATATTCACTTATATTCATACATGCAGAAATCATTTTCTAAGTCCATCTAAGCTGTAGAAGATGGTGTACATTGTTAAAGCAAATGAGGAAAGCTGAATGTGGGCATTAGGGCTTATTTTAATATATTTCAAGAACAGTTTCTAGCTGTAAATATCGATTAAGGTACTAAACATCCAATTAGAGATGGATGTTCATGTAAATACGAAATACTTTCTAACAATGTGTAATGTAATATTTCTGAACTTTCTGGTTTGTACTTTACTGGTTAATGCAAAGCAATTCTATGAATAATACTTGGTGACAAATCAATAATATAAATAATGTGAACTTTGTCACTTGCTCTCCTTAGTAAACAAATATTATTTATTTATTTATTTCGAGTGTTTTTTGTTGTTTGTTTGTTTGTTTGTTTATTTTTTGTATATTCCTTTCTCTTTCTGATGTTCTTCATCTAAAACACACTGCCAATCTAAAAATCTGCAATGGTATCTACATATTTTTTCCTCTGTTTTATTTTATAAATATATTTTCCATCTCGGGTCCTAAAATGACTAGATGCCACAATTAGGCCTTTTTAGCTTTAGTGTGTGTGGGAGACAGAGATGCAGAAACGATGGAAAGGTCTATGAATGTGTGTGAGCACTAGTTTCTGAGAGCTAGAGAGAATGCAAACACTTGATAATTGCTTTGCTTTTTGTTGGTGCTTCTCGTTTTATTTATTATTATTATTATTTTTTATTAATGTTTTATATATTTGTAATACTCCAACAATAGCAGAAAGTCAATGAGAAACGATGGCGTTACGACGGCAGACTGACGGTGTTTGCACATGTTTACAGATAAAGCCTTCGCTTCCGTTCATAGTGATATCTCACAGCATCCCAAAACAGCGAGCGCTCTCTGACACCAGACAGAGGGTCAGCAGATGCACATGGACTGACAGGAACAATTCTTGTTATAATCTTCAAAAATCTACGAACCCTCAATAAATACTGTATAAAACTCCAAAAGCTGTCAGATTCTCTGTTTATCATATGTTTATTTTCTTGTGCAATGTTCACTGAAATGCATGTCCCCAAGACATCCTCACACATGCACAGCCAATACTGCTGCTCTGAATCTGAAGTGTTTACCATCTGAGGCTCTTATTATCTGTGCTACACTGTAATTCTCCCTCTGCACCATTGAAAATCAATGCACAGATAAAGAAACAAAGATATAAAAGAAATTCAATTTAATACTGAATCTGAGATCTTGGTCTCGAAATTATATTAGCCAATGTCAATGATTATTTGAAGAGAAAGGTTGGGCAAAATTAGATTTCTTTCTTTCTTTCTTTCTTTCTTTCTTTCTTTCTTTCTTTTTAGGAGAAGTGCTTCACTTTTAACTAATGAGTGTGAAAAAAAGGATGTTGGAGTGACAATAAAAGAAACAAATAAATACAAACAAACACAAATGATGAATAAAAATACGTAATTTATTTTCTGTTGTACTATTCCATTTTCAGCTTACAGAGTAGAGAGTTCAATTGGAATGACAAGATGATGTATAATAATAATAATAATAATAATAATAATAATAATAATAATAATAATAATAATAATAACATAGTTCAGTTTAATTTTGTAGAAAATTAACACAATCATCAAAATATATTTTATTATATAAAAATCCATTGTACAATAAATAACTTCTATTTTAATTAAATATCTTATTAAAATATTTATTTAAAATAAAATGTAAATTAAAATTAAAATGGTGTATATTGCATTTCCAAACTTAATGTATTTATTTATTCTTATTATATATATTATTATATATATTATTATTCTTATTATATATATTATTATATATTATTATTTTTATTATTATTATTATTATTATTATTATTATTATTATTATTATTATTATCATCATTAAAAATGCATTCAATGAAAACATGTGTCACATTTCATGAAAATGTATTTTCTCAGCATCAACCACATAGTCACTGATGTTAATGCCCAGAGGTTCCTCATTAAGTGAAAAGTATAAGATCACTGTCCATGATGAAGTTTCCCTCCTGGATACTGTGAATGTTTAATATCTGTCGAATCATGCAAAGATATTTCTCCTCAGGCATGCACAGAACGTGATGTAGATGACAACGTGTGCACGACTGAAAAAAGCCACATTTCTGTACTCCAATATCAGAGCCAAGTATGGATATGTTAGAAGGTCATATGTGGGATTTAATAATAATAAAGTGAAACAAATATTGAAAGTGTACACAAACTAAATTTCTGATTTATTCTTGTAATATGAACAATTTGTTTTGTGGTGAAATTGATTGTACTGAATGAAGAGACACCAGAAGCTTTATTTCTAAAGCGTGCGTATGCTCAGATTTGATCTTAGAGTGTGCATGTGTTTAAATCCATGCCTTTGACATGTTAATGCAGTCTTATACATATTAATGACATTAATTAAGAGCCGTTTACAAGAAAGAGAGCTGAAACCAGAGTTCAAGATCATCTGAAAGAGAGGCACTGTGAATAACACTTGCATATTTTAGAGATCATCGTAATTTAGTACGGTTTCTGCTCAACAAGGCCCCTGGACAGGATCTCTATGTTGTAAAAAATGACATTATTAAAATTACTGCTCACGCTTTAGTTTGGGGACCAATTCTCACTAAGTATTATCTACGACTTTTGCCAAAATAAACTCCTAATTTGCTGCTTATTAATATTTAGTAAGGTGTTTGTTAGGTTTAGGTATTGGATGGATTAATCTAGAATATGGTCACACAGATTATGTGCTTTATAAATACTAATGATCAGCACATATTCTAGTAATATGCATGCTGATAAACAGCTAGTTAATAGTGAAAACTGGTCCCTAAACTAAAACCTATTACTGTATCCTCTTTCCGCTCTGAAAAATTAAATTTAAAAGCATTCCTAATTTATCTGTGAAAGGTGCATTGTAAGTATAGGTAACAAACAATCTGGTTTGTATGAAAATGTTAAAGAACAACCAAAAAAACAGACCGAAGTTATATGAAAATGTACTGTGTATGCTATATACTTTGCACTGGACTTTCTATAATGTGTGTGTGTGTGTGTGTGTGTGTCCCTCTGGGTGTCTTCATGTGGGATGACAAGAGGTGCAATCTGTACAGCTCTAAAGAAATGCAAAACTGATGTATCCACTGAGTTCATTTATATTTAAAAAGATGCTTGAAGGTACAGAATCCTGAAGGGAGTTCCCTCTAGTATTTTGTTCATATATCTGATGATATACACTGACAACATGCAAAGAAACTCACTCATAAACACGAGACAGAGTCGTGTTAGTTTAAATTGCTATTGAACTGTCAAAATGACTACATGAAAGAGAGCTCTAAGACTGTTAAGGATGCTAACTTTAAGTTCAGTATGCTAGTGTTCCAGTTTAGGTTGTAGACAATAGATATGGTAAGACTTTACATGCTTTTAAAATCAAAATGTTTAAAATCAATTTGCCTTTGAATTTGAAAATGAATGGAATGTAGCAACGGGTTAAAATCACAAACGTGCTGTATAGATATAATTAATGCAGAATGAACTGGGCTTTGGTTCAAAGACATCACTTTTGGAGCATGACAGCACAAATAAGCAGAACCTGCACTTGCATAAACCTTTATCTGCCCTGCTTTGATGTTCCAATATTCTGGTTAACCTGGTGCAAAAAGACAAATTTGCAGGGAGGTGAAAGTAAAAAGTAATGTATTATTCAACACCTAGCGAAAGAGCCACCGAATGCCATGCACGAACCAATTTTAGATGCTCAAATATGCATGCACACAGAAACAGAGATATGCATGCACTGGCAGTCGAGTTTAGTTTGGTTTGCTTTCCAATGAGTTCTTAAAGCTTTTAACTTTTCATTCTCACAAAGAAAAAAAAAACTTTCTTGCTTCCCTAAATAAACTGGTACAATTTCAGTATTCTACAGTAGTACAAACACAAATTGAGCTTCCTTAACTACCTTGATATGTGCCATGTAGTGTCAGCCACGGAGCGTTGTCTAAACGGAAAAGTGTGAACATTTCAGGAGTGTGGAAGTCGTCATCGCATTGGTTGAATTCTACAGGATTTCCGGGAGACGTGTGTGTTGCGTTATTTAACGGTCTGTCTGGAAACAAAGATGCCGTGGCGCCAAACCCCCTCACGAAATCAAAAAGGCATTGTGTTAACAACTGGGACGATGAACGCCTATCAGGATCAACTAAACGCTGGAGTTTCAAAAGTATGTGAAATGTTTAAAGTTCAAGGCATTGAATCTTTAAAAATATGTCAGAGCGTTTTAAACATGATGCTGAACGAAACAAACTGTGATTGGTTGTTTGACATCTAACATGTAAATTTTTTAACACTTTAAATCACCAGCAACATTGCATCAAAGAAATGTTCCTCACACAAATCTCAACTGAGCTGGCCATCTGAGAAAGCTGAGAAATAGTGTGACATGGGCCGTGCACCTGGGAGAGCTGCAGAACAGAGGTCATTTCATTAAATTGGATCCTTCTGCGGTTTAATAATTGCACTAGGTCAGGGCTCTGAGAGGGTAAGGCTCTCATGCTTTTTATTAGTTTTGTCCTTATCTCACTCAAATTAATTTTGTTGTTTGTAGTCAGAACAGCCAAAACAATAATAATAATAATTGACTGTATGGATAAAGCGGAGACTCTGACTCTGACCCTGAACATGGCCTAGTCAAGTCAAGTAAGTAGACCATAAGAGACTTCTTTAAACAGATGTCAGAATCTCTACTGATCTACGCGTTTTTTAACATTGCGCCACATTAAAGAGTCTGTGTGTAAATAATGACTTTCTGTACATTGTATCAATTGCAACATTTGTACTATGTACTTTTAGGGCCCTATTTTAACTATCTGAAACGCAAGTGTCAAACCGCGAAGCGCAAGTAACTTTGTGGGCGGGTCTCGGCGCTGTTGCTATTTTCCCGGCGGGATAAATGGCTCTTGCGCCCGGCGCAAATCTAAAATGGGTTGGTCTGAAGTAGCTTCATTATTCATAGGTGTGGTTTGGGTGTAACGTGAAATAAACCAATCAGAGCGTATTCCAACATTCCCTTTAAAAGCAGGTGCGCAAGTTCCATTATGGATTGCTATTATTATTGCGTATTTACCAGGCGCACGCCAGGAGCGGTTCACAGCCGAGGAGACTGATGTTCTTGTAAGAGCAGTGAAAGACAGAGAAGTTGTGTTGTATGGGGATGGGAGAAACCCACCCAAAATAGCGTCGGTTAAACAGGCGTGGGAGGAAATAGCCACAATGATTTCCGTCATCTCATGTGTTAATATTTTTTTTAGTGTAACAATTTATGATTTGCAAAAATAACTGTTGCATCTGTGTAGATTACATGAGCAAAGTGTATGCGCGTTGTGCACGCTATACATTATGGTCAAGCATGCGCCCTTAAAATAGCATAATGAACAACGCGCAATGCCACTGACTTTAGACTAGGTTTTTTCTGGTCAGTGGCGCAATTGTTTAATGGAACAGCAAAATAGCACCAGGGATTGTTTGCGCCGGAACACGCCTCCTTTTTTTGCGCTGAACCGCCCAGGGAGCGCAAGTTCATTCACTAGTTTAGCGACGTGCTTCTGTGGAGGGAAAAGCGCGCTTTGCGCGGGTGCAAAATAGGAACGACACATGCGTCGGTGTACAAAGTCAATTGCGCTGGGTGCAAGATAGGGCCCTTAATTGTTGTATGGCTGCTGATAGTGACTTAAGCACTAGGTCAGTGTGTTTCGATTGGTTTCGATTCATCACACAGCTCTGTCTGTAGGAGTGTTAATGTAATTCTATGAATGGAATCAATGAAGGCGAAAGCTCCCTGCTGTGAGGACTCCAGAGGTGAGGCTGGAGGAGTTTACCGGATCATCTCAGACACAAGTTCCCATCTCTCAAACACGTGGCTATACACCTGCCAAGACAAACCCGGGAAGAACAATGCAAGTACAGCTCAGTCGGTCTGTCTCTCTTTGTCCTTTGTCAAGTCACTGTTGTCGTTCACAACTCTGAAACATCTAGAACAGAAAACCTTTTGATTTCAGCTCCAGTGTGAGAAAAACGTGGTCTGCCTGCACATTGCATTCTGTATTTGCCAATGTGACTCCCCCCGTGCCATGTGACTTAGGTAGGAGCGCCGTATTAGACAACAGAGCCTTCCCACCGTCTCCAGTGTTCAGTCAATCGCTTACATAACCCTGCACAGATTCACAGCGTGTCAAAATGCCACCCGTTCCCCGTACCAAATACCGCAGCCTGTTGAATCAAAGATTTCTGTGAAGAAGCTGCAAATTATTTATCAGTGTTATCTGTTTCTGGAGCTGCTGTCTAATTTACACTCAATTAACCTTTTACAAAAGAAAGAAAACATGTTTTTTTTTTTGGAACACGGTGACGGCAAGATTTTTCATCTCACCCTTCACAGTAAATGTCGTCCTTGCCTAAATGCCAGTGCCTGAGTCCTTTATGAGGAGAAATAACCAATCGGCTTAATGATTCAAAATATTCTGCTGTGGAGTAAAATACTTCATTATTCTCTGCAACATCAAATTAACAGTGGTTTGTTTTAATTAGTGTTTGAATCAGTTTTATTATTATTTTTACGTTTGTAGAAATAGAACAAACAATTTAAGAAGATTATGCCATAAATAAACAACTTGATAATCACCTGCTGTAATTAAACATATTCTTATAAACCTCTTGTGTTGTGTTCCAATCTTGTGAAAATTATATATTATCTGAGAAATCACAATTTAAATGAGCGATGATAAAATCCCAGACAGTTGTATTCAGTGTTATTGGCTTTCTATAAAGCAATGTTAGATAAGAGAACAGGGGTGGTTAATATTAACACAAAGTGACCCCCAATCACAAAAACTGTTTTATTGTCCTTCAGTCTTATCATAAATGTGAACGATTGAAAATTCTATGGGACTCCCAAGAAAAGCAAGTACAGTACTAATGCATAGAAACCACAGCCACAGCAATGACAGATCTACACATACATGCACTGCACAAAATGAAGCACATTTTCAAATCTATGGGTGACTTTCAGATCTAAGTTAAATGATAATATGTTGGTGTGTTCAGCACTGTGATTAGATTAATATTGAGGGGGGTTGGAAAGTGAATAATGCAACTGAAAGACTTTAAGGACACTTTCATCACTCTGAAATTTAAGATACCATGCTGTGGCCACCTCTTAGCCAATGGCATCGCAGGATCGGTCAATCAGCAAGTTCAGTGATTCGCTAACACTCTGGTGCTGTTCGGTCATGTTGTGTGATTTTTATGTTGGGTTAGAGAATGCTAAAAGCTGAAAATGCTGAAAGCTCTTTTTTTATATATCAACTTCAAATTTGGAGCACAACCTTTTTACAGTGATGGACTTAATGCAGTTTTAGAACAAAACCTGTATTGGAAAATATGCATTTAATGTAAAATTAAGTTTTCCTTCATAATGATAAACCTCAACAAATGTATTTAGTTTAACTTTTTTTTTTTTTTTTTTTTTTTTTTTTTTTTTTTTTTAGCAACAATCAGCTTAGCAACCTCTTAAGAATAGACCAAAGTTAAGTCTGTACTCCAAACTCAAGATTTACAACAGTTTAAGTTGGAAATGTAATTTCATGGTATATGCTAAACTTGTTTAATGGGTAATACATGGGTAATACATGTATCATAACTAATGGGTAATACATGTATCATAACTATTCCAGAAATATAATTTTGTACCATATAATTCCCTAAAAAAAAAAAAAAAAACTTATTAAAACACATTAGCAACAACATACACTACAGCCACACCACCCCAGAGTTATGACATCAAGTTTGCATGTACAAACATCACTCATATTTGTTTTCTATAAATGTGAAAAAGTCTGATTTTATTGTCATTCAAGGAATGTTATTTTATTTTATTTTATTTTATTTTATTTTATTTTATTTTATTTTATTTTATTTTATTTTATTTTATTTTATTTATAATTTGCGCGCTGTTGTTGCTGTCTCTCCAGGACATAAGTATAATACTTTCAGCTTGTTTTTGCATTCAAACAAATTCAGGTCATGTGACCTGAATTGCATGTATTGCACTATTTTCTTATTTTTGTATTAAGTAATTTAATCGAATTGAATTGCATTAAGGTTGACTGTTGCAACATTTGATGCTGTTGTGGTCAAATGAACAGGTCTCACCCAACTACTGTGAAGTATTGAAGACTAATCTATGTTGGGCTTTGCTGAAATGATAAGCAGTGCAATTTTTCTTCATTTTCGGATGACTCATTCCACAAACGTGTGTGTCAATGTTATCTGGGCCCACCAAGCTTTCTTCACATGTAATCTAAAATGATTCCTTCATTCAAAATAGCAGGCTGAATGGGCACAACTAGGCCACATCCTCACTATTCTTTGTGGCCTTGCCAAGAGAACCCACGTCAAGCCTGCGTGACTCACCCAGTATCGCCCGCACAGACAGACAGCATCACATTTACTTTATTTTGAAGAGGCTGACGCTAAACATTTGTAAATAAAGGCTTCTTAGAACATGACAAGATATACTTTACATGACACTTGTAGCAGAAATGAGTCAAATCAGACAAATCAAAGAGTCTATCAGAGCTGTGTGCACTGAAACATGAGCTGAATTCCTCAGGAAGTCATAAATCAGTTCTAGTGCCACAGAAACCAAGCAAGATAACCAACCAACCAACTTGTTCACACAACAGCTTTCAACATTAACACCAATAGAACAATTATTAACAATTTTAATTCGAAGAAGAGATTGTCAAATTTATTGTTCTTGATTGAAATGCAACGCTGGACATCACATGTAAACCCAGGAGATCAAGTTAAATACTTGCATTGACTTCCCCCCCCAGCCAGTGAAACCAGACTGAAATTCCTAAGGGGGAAGGGCTTTGAACCTTTGTCTTCACAGAAAAGTCCTTTGCCAGAGAATGGCAAAGAAACCCTTTTTATACATTATATATGGACCAGAATGAACTCAAAAAAGACTTATGAATGAATCATTCCATTGCTTAACTCCATATTCATTTATGTGTAACCCACACATTTGACTATCATGTATAATCACTTATTGTGTATGTCTTTTGATAACTATAGGATACCTAGTCATGTCTAGTATTCAAATAATCGCATTTTCTTGCTTGATATTGTCCTGACAATCATTTATTTGTAAAATATATCATAATCATGTTATAGGAATCATGTCCAAAATTAGACCCTGTGAGGCAAGAACCACATGCTTGGTAAGATAAACAAATGATTTATGATACCCAAGACTCAAGAACATATCTGATTGGTCAAGGCAACATTTGAGGGGTGGCCAACAGGAAGTTTTAAATACTTTGGACACGATGTAATTTCGCCGCTTTTAGTCATGCCTTGCTTTTAGTCTGCCTGCTGCTATTAGCCATGTCGGCTTTTAGTTGGCTTTTAGTTCTAGTCTAGCTGCTGCTATCAGTCATGCCTGCTCTTAGCTTTTAGCTTGTAGCTTTGCTACCTAGCTTTAGCTTGTAGCATCTAGCCATGCGGTAGTCATCATTGTTCTTTGAGCGCGGTTCCAGCGTGCCTGCTGCTACTATGAGAAGGAACACAACCTAGTCTCGTCAAACTTTATTTCTTTTCTTTTCCGTTTGATAGTTTCGTGTTCTGAGTTAAATTTTGTAACGTCCATTCAACTTCAACCAGCGAACACGACTCTGCACTTTCAGCCAACGCCCAACAACCACGGGCTTCCCAAGACGTCACTTCAGAGACTGAACTTCCAGCCAATCAACGACCTCGGGATAGCCCTTTCACCGAGGCTCCTTCTTCACAGGAGATGCAAGTAACTTTACCTCCAGACTGTGACCTTTACTGGTGTATCTAATATAATTTTAACCTCATTGAGGAACTCAATGCAAGGGCTAATTACGTGATTGATGGTTGTTCATGTTTATGCAATTTAACGTATTGCTGTTAACTTGGGATTCCATATTTCCATTCTCTTAAACTCATCTTTCCCTAACTTTCGACCTCCCTGCAACTTGTGTGAATGTGTGTGTGCGTGCGTTTATGTGTTAGATTAGTTTATATGTCTTAGATTTATCTAATAAAGCCTTATTCATATTGAAAAGAGAAGTATCTTGTGTTTTGTGCTTACAAGTTAATGTCTTAAACTGTCGATCTTGTTACTGTGCTAATTGATAGTGGTTTCACTATAGTTTGGATATTAGTATCCAGCGCAGATTTGATGTTAAACGGCTCGTTCACTGAACCGCAGGCGCGTCTCCGTGAACAGCCGTGAAACAGTGATTCTGTTCAAATTCCCTTTAAAATCTTAAATGATTCCCTTTGAGCTAAATTGACCTGTTTCCCTTACATTTATAATGGTGGAGAAAATGCGGGCAGTTTAACCTAAATTGTGAGCATAAACCAAGTTATTTAATCTTTGATTTTGCTAAAGGAATGAAAGATGAGAAGCTTGCGAGACGTGTGTGTTTGAGAGTGTGACGTAAGCAGCGCGCGCCCTCCCGCTTGAATGAAAGGAGCTAGAGGAGACTTTAACTCGAGTCCGTCTCCCCTTTGTTAACAGCAGTAAGTGAACTTAAAAGTAAACATCTGAGATCGTACAATAAGGTAGAAATTGAGCGTGTTCCTCATTTGTGTAATGCCTTGTTTTATAGCTGATTTGATTTCACTGCGTGTTCCAGTGTCTCAAACGCTATCTCAGTCACTGTTTGCTGAACGGAGCTAAACTGTTAGTGTTTCAAAAGGGATATAAATCGGTGAATAAAGAATAGTTTTGAGCGGGTTCCTCAATCTATTTATCAAAGTCCCCGTATTCATATTTCATATAGTTTGATTGCCAGTGCGTGTTCCACTGCCGAATCAATTTTGATATTCGACTCCCCTACGTTAACGTTAAACATTAGAGAACAATGTTTGCCCATTTGTATCCGTTCACAAAGTGAATGCAATCTCGCGTAACAGCGTGTGTCCGAGAGTAATTTGAATGGGAGTGTTTTAAAAGCTTGATCAAGTAAAGTTTAACTGTGTACCAACAGCGAAGGAAAACTTTTATGTTTGTGTCCAGAAAAACTGGCACGGAGATTCAAATTGCTGAGATTGATATAACTGTGTTCCCGTAACTACAGCAGGAAGCTGCTATTTGAATTAAGATAAATTTAACTCTATACAAACTGAGAGTTTAAGTGCCACATCGCAAAACCAACTGAAAGGCGGTGTTGTTATTTGTACAGTGTTGAAATGAGCCGACATTTCATGTAACATGCTTAACTGTATTTGCAACAATGCAACGATTCATGTGCTGATCCACTAGAATGTGTTTTGGTTGCCATAGTGACGACCGTGACCCGGAAGCCTAACGTACTTCCGGAGCAACTCTGAACTGTGCACGCGCAGCGCACAAACTCTGCGGTGTCGCTAAGCTAACGAAACCATTGCATTTACATTGAAGTCTATACTAAAGCCACTAGCCTCAAAGGTTAGCCGTTAGCATTACCATCCAGTGGTAGAATAATGTGTGTTTGGGCAACGCTGACGTGATTTAACCATTTTCAACATCTTAACTAACACTTGTTAGTCTCTTTCTTTTTATCGCTCTGTTTTCTCACTAGACCACTTATTTTCATTTTACTAGAAAGGGAAATACTGACTCACAATTATTAATTGTCAAATTGAAATTTAATTGAAACATTAAATTTATTTTGAATCATTTAAAATTTCCCTCTCAGATCATTTCATATGATCTTTTATTTCTAGTATTCTCTTTTGGGTCTTATTATTTTAGGAATGAATAAGCCTTGAACTTTGGAAGTTTAAGTAAACTTATTCTTCCTAATTTATTTATTACCCATCTGAATATATGCTATTCAGACCTTTAATTATTTGAATGCGTTTTACCCCTCTTCCTATTTTGGTTATACACTTAACCACTATTGTTTTACTTATTGATTTCCTTTTTTTTTTTTATTTCATTTTTGCATATTTTGCCCATTTATTAATTTTTTTAATTTTACTTTTTCTTACCATTTCTTTACTTTGTGTATCCTAGCCTGGGAACGACAAACCTGAGCCCTAAAAGGAGACATTGTTATCCCTCACTACGAGTTCAAATAAATTAGAAAGACAACTCTCTTTCACTTAAAGTTTATTTTGTTTGATAAGTTGTGCAGCAACTAACACAACGCTCTCCTTGTAGTTCAGATAACCGCTTCTGAGACTTACCATCTCCGTCCTCTCTCTCCTTTACTTTCCTCTTCTCTTTTTACATTTGTAGGACATGTAAGAACCATCAATCAATTCTAAGTGAAGTAAATACACAATCGTGCCAAAGACGACGAATCATCCTTATGAATTTGATTGTAATCATCCTCTCATTTGTTCTTCCTAACCTCCCTACATTTGGAAACGCATTCCAAGTTTTAGCATCTCATCCATCGTTGAGATCAATTTAATAGAGATACGTGTTGAGCAACTGTCGCCTTCGCTGACTCCCTGGTGAGCGGTCCAACTGAAAGGTGTACGGTGTCAATCCTGTCAGACTAAGAAAAGAGATATCAGAATTATTATTGTATTCTTTTGTCCAAAGCAAGAAATATAATAATATTATTTACGTTTTTGATAACATTTAATTGGAAAAAATAATTTTCCTCATTTGAAAAACAGAAATTTTGCTTGTCATTTGAATTTGTTTTTCACCTCTGTCTCTCTTTTCCTCTTCCTCATTAGAGTGACAAAGTCTTCGCATCTCTAGTCTACTTAGACACCCTGAGACCAACACAGTCATCACCACATTTCACTAGTGGTTCACAATCACTGATACAACACTTAGTTGTCCCACCACACATAGGCTTTTACTCCACACAGATCTGTGTCAGTCTCTCTTCTCCCCAGCGTGCCAACATGCCGCAGACTGCAGACCCCATTGCCCATGGGGAAGATGTGAACATTTGGCTGAGAGGCATAACAGACAGCCTCACTCCAAAGACATTTGAACTGTTATTATTTTTAATAATAATCCTAATCCTGAGAAGATTCCTGACACAAGATTCAAGCCAGAACAACAACCACGAGGAGCTAGTCAAGATCACGAGCTCACTAAGCTATGCCTTCACAACCCAGCTGAAACTGAGCGACAAGCACATCACCCACCTTCAAGAGGAGCTGACACATGCTCAACGTCGCATAGACAAGCTGGAAGTGAAAGTTCAAAATCAACTCAAAGCACCCAGCGAGAGGGAGCAGGATACAACAGAACAAGTTATGAAGCTCCAAGCAGCCCTGGCAGCAGCTCAGCTCGACCAGCAACATACAACGGCTGCTCAGAAAGACCTGGTAAACAGACTCCAGTATGCCGAACAGCTACTAGAGAAAGCCAAGATAGACATCAGAAACAAAAACTCTGAAATCAGTGCTTTGAAAGACCACCTTGAAAGGTACAGAACTGAAATGGACAATCTGACCCAACAACTAGACGATACCAACGATGAGCTCTACATGGTCAGAAAAGAACTCCAAAATGCTTACAAGCACAAACTAGAGCCAAGAAAAGAGAAACATCTCTTAGCCTCATCACTGCTGAGCAGAGCAGAGTCCCACGTCCAAGAACTGGCATATGACGAAAGGAGCGAAGGGCCACAACCCAAAACCTCACCTGCCTTCGCCACACAACCCTTTCCTGCCAACGAAAGAAAACCTCCCGTCCAAGGCCTTGAAGCTGCACACGGGATGACAATCAAAGACCTCAACAAGCTGTCTAAAAACATCAGCAGGTTCAACCCGAACTCCACAGAGAGCCCCGACATCCAAGCTTATCTGCGAGATATCGAATTTCACCTGGAAGTGAGACCTCATGTGACTGACAGAGACTGGTTATACCTCCTTAGAGCCACGTCCAGTTCCGAGGTACGAAACTTTCTAGATCGACAGCCCAGTCAAACCAAGTCAAACTACCAGCGACTTCGTGAGGTCCTGATTAAAGAGTTTACAGACCCAGAGTCTGAACATGGACTGTTAACTGCCTTGGAAACCAAACAAGGTCGTCAAGAGACTCCACAAGCTTATTACAACCGACTCCGACAAGCCTACTTTGGTGCACACAACAGCCCTGACCTTGAAGAGGATGTGAACTTCAAAACCCTCTTCCTAAAGAATCTGCACCCCGGAGTAAGTCACCATCTAGGTGTCATGGCCTGTCCGAACTCCATGACCATCCAACAGTTGCGTGACCTAACACAGAAGGCCTATAACAAGCAGAAGTTGGCCTCAAAGAAAGGTAACAAAACATCCACACTCTTGAACTCTGTCAACAAAGACTCAAGCCTTGCACTGGACGACACCCAGCGGCATCACAACACCAGAGTCTTCCATCAAGAGCACAGAGAACGTGACACCCATATCCACGACCGCTTTCAGCCCAACTGCTGGAAAAATCCATGGGACCAGCCACGCTTCTCAAGAAACCAAAAGGATAACATCTGGAAACCTAACCAGATATCCAAAGGTAATCACCTGACTCATCCAAGAGCAACTCGTGTGGGTAAGCGACAACAAAACCCACCTCAGCACCACTCAGACATGCACAGTGCTGAGTACTCACAAGAACATAACCGCTTACCATTAGAAGACACGGAACAAGTCATGGAACAACTAAGAGAGTTCCTTCAAGACAATTTACATGCAGGTGACCACAAAGTTGAGTCATGCTCGCTGTGACCAGCGACAGAACGGAAGGCCGGTGATCACCTGGTGCACCGCATCAGAGATGACAAGCACCTGTTCAACAACAACCCAGAATGAACAAGTCTTTCACGGCCAACTGTTGATGAAAAATCTGAGGTACTAAAGGACATCACCTCAGTCACTAACAAACTGTCAAATGAACTCCAACTCCAAGTACCACATTCCCTGTCTGTGCAACAGCAACCACCAGAGCACAGAAGGTCAGAAAGTCTGCTACAGCCAGAAGGCATCACAAGAAGAATGCAACATAGGAGACAAGTTTTGCAACTCAGCTTCACACAGCCATGCCAAACTGCCTCCGACGGCGTGCTAAAGAACTTCCTGCCTTGCTGGACTGACCCCTCATTAGACCATGGACACGCCCTCATCCAAGCCAAAGATGCAGAGAGCCAGTCTTCAGTGACATGCTAGAAAAAGGGGGAGACAACACAGACTTGAACAGATCTGACCACACATGCACTACACCAGTAATACACAACATTACCTACACCCAGAGGTAAACACATCTACTGATAACACAGTCAACAAACATATTCTTCCCACAGGTAGAATATCCAACTTTTAGCGTAACAAAGTTACACATACCCACCATGAAGAAACGTGCAGCCATCCTCACAATAGGTAGAACACCTGACACTAAGTTAAGGTTCACGACACACTAGCTGCACCTGACATCCTAGCTCAATAGTAGTTGTAACACATGCTAGGAAAACCCACAGCAGCCTTGTTTTGTTTTGTTCTTCTTTTACCTATCCTTCTCCTTCCCCTCTTTCCTGAGTAGGTGAAATGCCTAGACACCCTGCGAGGGTTGAAGGTCTGATATTAGGATTGACTCGCAACACCTAATATCCGCCAGCCACTCTAAACTGAATGGAAGCCAGAGAGCTCCATGCATGATAGGTCAATCCATTGAATTGAAAATGAAATTACTAGAAAACTAATGGTAAACATGTAAAGTAAGACAACCTAGAAGAACCAAACAAAGTTAACCACAAATTTGATTGATGAATCAAAATAAAAACAATTTCCAAGACGATCTAAACTATCCTCAATGTGCTAAACTACATTGACTAATTGAACTTAACCACGTGTACCTAAATAACCTGATGCCTGCACCAGTACAGTAACTGTCATGGAGGTGTTGTCTTGCTGTTTGCTGTGTTTGTCTGCTTCTTCTGCCTTTGTTTCTCCAGCGATCGACGATGTCTTCACCTAAACACCTCGCCGATCGAAAGGGGGATATATGTAGCAGAAATGAGTCAAATCAGACAAATCAAAGAGTCTATCAGAGCTGTGTGCACTGAAACATGAGCTGAATTCCTCAGGAAGTCATAAATCAGTTCTAGTGCCACAGAAACCAAGCAAGATAACCAACCAACCAACTTGTTCACACAACAGCTTTCAACATTAACACCAATAGAACAATTATTAACAATTTTAATTCGAAGAAGAGATTGTCAAATTTATTGTTCTTGATTGAAATGCAACGCTGGACATCACATGTAAACCCAGGAGATCAAGTTAAATACTTGCATTGACTTCCCCCCCCAGCCAGTGAAACCAGACTGAAATTCCTAAGGGGGAAGGGCTTTGAACCTTTGTCTTCACAGAAAAGTCCTTTGCCAGAGAATGGCAAAGAAACCCTTTTTATACATTATATATGGACCAGAATGAACTCAAAAAAGACTTATGAATGAATCATTCCATTGCTTAACTCCATATTCATTTATGTGTAACCCACACATTTGACTATCATGTATAATCACTTATTGTGTATGTCTTTTGATAACTATAGGATACCTAGTCATGTCTAGTATTCAAATAATCGCATTTTCTTGCTTGATATTGTCCTGACAATCATTTATTTGTAAAATATATCATAATCATGTTATAGGAATCATGTCCAAAATTAGACCCTGTGAGGCAAGAACCACATGCTTGGTAAGATAAACAAATGATTTATGATACCCAAGACTCAAGAACATATCTGATTGGTCAAGGCAACATTTGAGGGGTGGCCAACAGGAAGTTTTAAATACTTTGGACACGATGTAATTTCGCCGCTTTTAGTCATGCCTTGCTTTTAGTCTGCCTGCTGCTATTAGCCATGTCGGCTTTTAGTTGGCTTTTAGTTCTAGTCTAGCTGCTGCTATCAGTCATGCCTGCTCTTAGCTTTTAGCTTGTAGCTTTGCTACCTAGCTTTAGCTTGTAGCATCTAGCCATGCGGTAGTCATCATTGTTCTTTGAGCGCGGTTCCAGCGTGCCTGCTGCTACTATGAGAAGGAACACAACCTAGTCTCGTCAAACTTTATTTCTTTTCTTTTCCGTTTGATAGTTTCGTGTTCTGAGTTAAATTTTGTAACGTCCATTCAACTTCAACCAGCGAACACGACTCTGCACTTTCAGCCAACGCCCAACAACCACGGGCTTCCCAAGACGTCACTTCAGAGACTGAACTTCCAGCCAATCAACGACCTCGGGATAGCCCTTTCACCGAGGCTCCTTCTTCACAGGAGATGCAAGTAACTTTACCTCCAGACTGTGACCTTTACTGGTGTATCTAATATAATTTTAACCTCATTGAGGAACTCAATGCAAGGGCTAATTACGTGATTGATGGTTGTTCATGTTTATGCAATTTAACGTATTGCTGTTAACTTGGGATTCCATATTTCCATTCTCTTAAACTCATCTTTCCCTAACTTTCGACCTCCCTGCAACTTGTGTGAATGTGTGTGTGCGTGCGTTTATGTGTTAGATTAGTTTATATGTCTTAGATTTATCTAATAAAGCCTTATTCATATTGAAAAGAGAAGTATCTTGTGTTTTGTGCTTACAAGTTAATGTCTTAAACTGTCGATCTTGTTACTGTGCTAATTGATAGTGGTTTCACTATAGTTTGGATATTAGTATCCAGCGCAGATTTGATGTTAAACGGCTCGTTCACTGAACCGCAGGCGCGTCTCCGTGAACAGCCGTGAAACAGTGATTCTGTTCAAATTCCCTTTAAAATCTTAAATGATTCCCTTTGAGCTAAATTGACCTGTTTCCCTTACACACTCACCAAAAATGGAAAATCTGTCATAACTGAATCACCCTCACTTTGTTACAAAACTTAGAAGTTTTCCTTTGGGACACAAAGTTAATTCAACATGAAAGTGAATGGAAACTTTGCTGTCATGCAATCACCTTTCTGTTCAGCTTTATACAGTAGATATGGTGTCAGATCATCTTCACTGTGTTAAACAGGAAAATAGTGTGTTAATAATACAATTATTTTGAGCTGTAAAGGTGTGCTAAAAAGAGGACAATAGTCAATGTTTTACTCATAATTAGTTCATCTCTGATTCAGTGATGCTGCTGTTCAGCTCAGTTCTGTTTAACTCAAATACTGTCTGAAAAATGAAGTTAAGCATAGCATGTAAGTAATCCATCTTTCCCTGCTGATCTCCGCTGTTTGCATCAGGGTTTGACGACTGGCTACGTTTTCTGCTCCTTCATTTAAAGGGGTCTCTGTCTCTGGCCCTCTTTTTCTTGTGAAAAAATCATAAATGCTTTTTGACTTTGGCTTGCTCATGTTCAGCATAAAATAAATTAAATACGGGATACTAATGTCACGCTACCTAAGATGTTGCATCATCTCAGTGAGAAAAAAAAAATGGCTGTATCAACAACACTGCGCGCAAGATTTTTTTAGTTTTTTTTTTTTTTTTTTTTTTTTTTTTTTGCATGTATTTGAATAATTTTTCAGTGTATTTCTATTCAAAGTTATTATTATTAATATTATTATGATTACAAAACGGAATTGATTATTTTTCTAAAGAAAAAAAGACTCACTGGCGACCCATTTTTTAATAATTTGTAAACCACTGGGTTAAGACAAAAAAATAGACAATTAAAAGAATATTCCATTCATTCATTAATTGGTAGTAATTATGTCTCATCCTGTGATGTTGACATGAAGATGACATTAAACCTGGAAGATGAAAAGAGCTTGCTAAATGAATGAGTGAATTAATACAGTGAATAAATAAATGATAATTTTCTTCTATAATTAAAATGGACAACACTAAACATGTTCTATGATTTGCAATAATTTTTATTTCTATCAAGTGTTTTAAATGGTGAACTGCCTTTTGCATTGTTGAAACACTATTTTCCTATTTAATGCTGTGCATTTGCTTGGACACAGTCTGTATTTATACTGAACTTGACTAAAAATGAATTGTATTTTCAATGGTGTTTCAACAAAAGCAGTTTAGAAATAAAACATTGTAGCACTTATTGAGCTTTAAACTATTTATGTTGATTTATATTATTAAAACATTTTACCAACTAACATTGTTTAATAAAATTAATTTAATAAAAATCACTCATTAAACTCACTCAAAAAACAATTAATGCTTGTACATCAACATTGACTTGGTTGCTTACTGTCAAGGCTGTGTTGAGTTTAAAAGTGATTGAATTTTAAAACAATTCATTATTTGTGATTTAATTTCCAAGAAATATGAGTTTAATATTATTTTAATATTATAATATTATATATTTTTTTCTTTAAAATGTGATTTAAAACTAGGATATGTGAAACAATCAATATATGTCATGTATATATTTATTGTCAGCATTATATGCTCAAAGGGTTAAAAGACATTTAACACCTGGGAGAGTAATATTAATATGCAATTAGCTTGTACTGATATACAATTAACTGTTTTTGTCATATTGAAGAGACTGCCAAAATAATTGAACTTGTATTGAATACAAAACATTGAACTGAATGTATTTTGACTCAATAACTATTATGTGCCCTGCAGAGTTTCATTAAGACCTTTATTTATTTATTGGTTTATTTAGATAGGGATGGTGCAAGAATCATGATTCCAGTCTGGCATAAGCTAATTTGCATCCCTTTATGTTCATATTAAACACGTGAAAACATGTGCATGGATGTATAAGTAAACAGTGCATCTTTTCTCTGGCGCTATATTCAAGTGAGATTTCTATAATTTGAAATTCAGGTAATGCAGTTAATAATTCTAGATGCTCTTGAACATTTTGAAACAAATGGCTCGGCAAAACTCACAATTAGATGGCTGGTTTAATTTTGCTAAGAGGATGAATTAATACTAATGGAAGCATTAAAATATGTGCATGCAGCATAATAATAAATCATGCAAATCTCATGCATTGCTGCCCTCTTATCACATCATCATTTTAAATGCATGTGCAGTAAAATGTGCATCATAGATGAAGGCATGCATGAGTGTAACAGCACGTGACCCATTCACATCACTAGGCATCTGTCCAGCACATGTCCTGTTTTTAACACTGACGCAACGATCAAAGCTTCCTTAAAATATCCATAGCTGAGCTGAGGTCAGAGCATGAGGCGGTAGATTTGGACATCCCTCCTCTTCATGTGTTTATCTCCCACTGGCTTTAAGATCACTACTTGGCACTAGTAAAGTGCTTGCCATCTGCTAGAATGCTTGCTGGGTCTCCACAGGACAACTTCACGCTTTTGCAAGCCAGTTTTAGTCGTCTTTGGCCCGAGTCCATGCCAGGTGCTCTGTGAACCAGAGTTTGAGAGGAGACGGCAACCTCGGAGATAATTACACTGATCTTACACATCACAATGCCAGTGGAGCTAAAAAAACGTGCTCCAAGGGGACATTACAAGGAGAAACTTCTGACGGAGTAAAAATAGAAAGCCAACCACTGTAAAAGAAATCCAAAGAGGAAAGATTAGAAACATATCATCAAGGGAATATATAGATTGGTTTTACTTGATTGTGTAAGAATGACTATTATTTGGAGACCAGTTCTCACTATCAACTATGACTCAATAAACTCATAATTTGCTGCTTATTAATAGTTGGTGAAGTAGGAACGGTATTAAGTTTAAGGTATCTAAAATATGTCCATGCAGAATATGTGCTTTATAATTACTTGTATTACACAGCTCTGTAGAATTATTGATTCTGATTGGTCTGTCGAGACATTCGGAGGTATGTTATCCCTAGATAACAAATGGTAAAAAAGGTCTTGGTGGAAGCTTTGCATTTGTTTAGCTAATAAAATCTTAAAACTCGATTCAAAATAGTGTACAATTATTTAATCATGTCACCCATTATGGACTGGATCTCGTTGCGAAGCAGATATACTTCATCCCTTACATAAACAGCCAAAATGCTAGTAATTTGCAACTGGTTAATTGTGAAAATTAGTCCTCAAAACAAAATGTTACCAATAAATATATATGCAGTTGGCGATGTCACTTTGTATAGAAACACTGTGTCTACTGAACACATAGTGCAAATCTGCATGGCATCAACAGTTTCTCAAATTCAAGTTTTTGAAGTAAATGCTCTAAAAACGTGCACTTTAAAAAAAAAAAATGCATTCAGTGTTTTCCACTTCTCGTTTAGAACATTGTCACATAAGATCGTATCTGTCACTCATTCTGTGTTTTTGGTATAGTTGAATGATTATGAACTGGATTATTATCTATTTCAGCAGATACGCTCTTCTGATCGGCTGTGATTTTTGATTGATTACATCGCATCTCATAACCGTGTCGCTTCTGGTGTGTACAGACAAATCGCTTTTTGCTGGAATCTTATTAGATTGTGCGTGCATAGGACACAGTGTTCCATAATCAACCCATTGCATTGAAAATGTTTGCTTGTGTTGATGTTTCTCCAAGAACCATGTAACATTCCTTACTGCATGTTTCACAGCAGATTTAAATCAAATTAATTTTCAAATCTTCCAGCATGTTAAAATGATTTTAAAGTCATAATGTAATATTATGCAAGGCAAAATGATTCTAAACGGAGACTCGTGTAAATCGCAATTTGTGACCCTGGACAACAAAACCAGTCATAAGAGTAAACTGAGATATATACTGTACATCATATGAATAAATCCATTGATGTATGGTGTGTTATGGAAAGACAATATTTGGCAGAGATACAACTATATGAAAATCTGGAATCTGAGGGTGCAATAAAAAAAAATGAAACATAAAATAAAAATATTGAGAAAATCACCTTAAAATTTCTCGAAATGAAGTTCTTAGCAATGCATTATACTAATCAAAAACTAAGTTTTGATATATTTATATTTATGGTCTTTATTTAATATACTAACGATTTTTGGCATACAAGAAAAATATATAAATTTTGGCTATACAAGGTTTTTTTTTTTTTTTGGCTATTGCTCCAAATATACCCAAGCGACTCACTGTAAGACTGCTATTGTTGATTCCAATTGAAAACTTTTTTAATTTTTTTTATGTTTTGCAGAAACATCAGTCGAGGCATGTATTTTCAATGATCCTGGATAGATAATGAGGTATTTCACCACTGTCAAACAGATCTATAACAAATTATGATTTAACCATTATACAGTAATTCATCCCAAATTATCATTTGTGCTTTAAATGCATAGTTGCTCTCACCTAAGCTGATTTTTGATATTTCATTACGCACACAGCATTTAATTTGATAGGAAGTGCCTCCTGACTGATGGAATACATGTTGTGAGAACGACTGTTCCTATCGTAACATGTCACGACACATCTCAATACATGAGTGTAAGAGCTGTGCACGAGCAGGGTGAAGTCATTGTTGGGTCTGTTCATGGGCATCATGTTGAGAGCATGTGCTAGAAATAAAGAAGCTCCACATCTCCTCAGCGGATGACACACTGTCCGGCGAAAGCTACAGTGCACTCTTGCTGTGTGCAAATGTTGTGTAATTATGTGTTAATCTGCCAATCTGGTATCGTGCCAGTTCCACACATTTCACCTTTAATGACCTATTGGTAAAAAAAAAAAAAAGAGTTAAGTAACACATTAGCAAAAATGCATGGTTTCATGTAGGTTTTTTTTTTTTTTTGTTGTTGTTGTTTGCCTATGATCGGAGAATCCCTATCCATCCCACACACACCAACATTACCATCTTATTCACATATGTACTCACATTTGCCATTAAAGGATCAGTGACTCCTTGCGTAACTAATGCAAATAACACCCACTGAGGTTTGTATAAATAGTGGTTTCTTTTCTGGCAGAAAAAATAAAATAAATGGGAAATTTAAGTAGAGACCATAGGTTTCCTCATGTGGGCAGGCATCTATTTTCAGATTTATCTCTTTACGCCACATTAAGTGATGTCGTGTTTAATATTACACAGGGCTAAATGTGGTCTCTAAAGAAAGCAAAGACAACAGCATGATCTACATGCAACCCTATGTTTCAATCGTCCGACTCTACAGAGGCTGTAAAAGTTACACATTTTTCTATTTTAACCTTGAAAAGGCTAGTATGACAACACAACTAAACTAAATCTAGACATTTTTGTGTATAACCTTTAGAGCATTTATTTTTCAGTAATCTTTTCAGTGCTTTTCTGCAGGAACTGTAGAATTAAATGTTTGCTTAAATATTTGAGTCAACTTGATCATGCTTTTTAATCTATTTCAAACTTTTAGGTTTGAGAAGCACTGTGGAAACTATCCTGTTGTTGGTTTATGAAACCTCACATAAAGACACACAGCAGGAATAACCCAGCTGCCTGGAAATACTACGAATTATTTTAACACCCAACACTGACTAACAGAGATGTACTGTCATCAATGCTGGATCAATACACTCTCAAAAATGGCGAGCAATGGTTTTGTGGAGCCCAAGATAAGATCATGAAAGATTCATAGCACTGATGATAACACGATGAGTGCTTTTGCTCAGTATGAGATCATCCGAGCCGCATGTATTAAAATTATTCAAGAGATAATGTTGTATTTCACAACCAGTGTATTCACAAGAATACTGTGTCCAACCAAACTGAACAAAATGGACTGGCTGTGTGCAAACAAGAGAAAATGCAACCCCTAAACACCTACATGTGCAGTGCAATGTCATTTTTCATTTTAAGCTTTTGTTTTTCAATGTAAAGTGTATATTATTTTAAAGACCATTTGTATTCACTTTTGCAGGATGAAAAATACAAGTCCTAAAGCAGACAATTATGTTGAGAACCACTTTCTTATTGAAAGTGAACATCATATATCACTTTCTAGTATGATAGATCATTGCCATAACTACTAAGTGATCCACTTCTGCTTTTAGGACACACACCATTTTCAAGACATTGTGGAGCTAAGCAGACAACATAAATCCCTGTCTACGGCGGACACCCATTCTTTGCTTACTCCGAGCCTCTGGGAACAGAAATGTGTTTGTTCTTGGGTAAAGTGAAGATGGTGGTCTGCTGCGACGGTGGTCTCTGTATCCTAAAACGCATTAAGACATTTACTTTCATTGATTTGATTGTCTGTGTAGATTTGTCACAGTGCCATCTTCTTCTCTCTCATTTGAGACCAGCACATTTAGACTCATTAAAACAAAACCTTTAAAAGCTTAAAATGCAGAATTTAAGCTTTATTATAATACGACTGCACAAAATAAAAATATATAAAATCAGACGCCATCAGTAAAAACAGCCCTTTTTTTGTTTATTTAATTTGTTGTTGTTGTTTGCATTTTGTGTGCATTTTTTTTCCAATTTGACTTATGTGAAGCACAGAAACCCTATTGTAGTTGTAACAATTTTTATTTCCTCACAAAAAATGACTAAATCCGTCAGGTTTAGAGGTTATAGTTACACCATTAGGTGACCCTTGTGTTTAAACTTGTGTTATTTCATTCACAGATTGACTGCCGAGTTCATTTCATCTGCTATGTAAAGCCAAACTGAGTGGGTGAAAAAATCTCCTCAACATCCTGAAGACTTTGATTGATTGAGGAGAGAAGTGGTTAGCGAGCTTGAATTCAGATGAACTTGTTTGAAGTGGCGCCTTCGCTGATTCTTTCTGACTTCCACTAATGGAATGAAAATCAGTTCTGAGCAGATCAGGCCTATCCTAATTTCCTATTGTCACACGGCTTTATGAGACAAAGGTGACCTTCAACTGTAGAAGAAGGACTCTTATTGTCCGTTTCATTGCTCTGGCAGCAGATAACCGATCCAATGCCCCAAAACACACTATAGCAATACTAATAGTCTACTCATTATACAGGGTGTCAATTGGCAGGGAACAAGTTTTCAAAGCAAAATATTTCAGTCCAAATTTGACAGTGCATAATGTTTATTATTATGCGTACATGATGGGAAATGATGCTAACGATCATCCAAACCAAAATCCGATGGCTTTTTGTAGACAGCATAGATGTCAGATAATCCTGTTTGTTCTGTTGTAGTTTCGCTGGATAAAATGACATTTTGTAGTTGGCTTTGTACATGCATATAGGTTTAAACTCAATATTAAGCGTCCAGTTGTGTACTTAGGTGGCAAGTCGTTTTGTAACAGCTAGGACAATGTAGGGCTGTCCGATTGTTACTGCAAAATAAACTACTACAAGCTGGTCACAATAAAAAGGAGGCACTGCCTTCTCTCATATGCCTTTTATTGTTTTTGAAGAGGTGCTAAAGAGGCTCGATTTCCACCCCTGAGAAAACCCTGCTGAGAATGACTGTGAATACAGTGTGAGTGTCAGTACCCTTCACAGGATTGTGCTATAATTGTGTTTAATGATCTCCTCTGAGACCAAACTACTATGCAAGCAGGAGCTAAGTTCATAAGATGCAAAATAGCATATGAAACGACAATTAGAGACCGGAAAACCATGTTAAGAGTCGCAGTACAAAACCATGTTAAAAGTAACGCATCTGGAATCTCGTTAATGAATCCAAAGGTGGCGAGCAACTCATAAATCATTAAAAACAGCTACCTTTGATTAATTATTAACAACAATGTTAACAGTAATTGGATCATTCAAGGCCTGCAGGAATGGAGGTATCCTGGGAATTTGTCATGTCCACACAAAGCTGTGTCGTCTGAGGATGATGGGAGATCGTAGATCATCTTGACCAGTTCAATGCAAACACTCAGAGTGGAATGATCACCTTTACATCAGAAAAGTGGGTTCCACTTTATATTGTGTCCCTAATACATGTGTACTTACATAGTAACTACATGTGTACTTGTGTAAGTACACATCGGTACATAGTATCTAAAGATATATTGTTTGTGTGACTTCACACATGTAACAACCCAGCCAATGGTATGTGTAAGTACAAAAGTCTAAGGACATCGGTAAGAACACTTTTTGGTAATGAAACTACAAATATGTAACATAACTAAGAAAGTGTTACACTTTATTTTAGATTTATCATGTAATTACTCTGATGTTCCAATTACTTTTATGCATATGGTTGTTACAAAACACAGTTATATAATTACCATTACAGAAGTACTTAGAAGTACTGTTATACATTTGTACTTACACAAACCATTCTGAGGGTTGTGACATGTGTGCAGTTACAGAAATATCACAGCTGTAGATACTATGTATCAATGTGTACTTACACTGTGGTTACATACTAAGTACACATGTAGTTACTTTGTGAGTACACAGGTATCATGGACAATATAAAGTGGGATCGAAAAGGGGGCCACTGGTCACATGTATACATATTTTTTATTTATAAACAGGGAACCAAAGAGTATGTTTGTATGTGTTGACTTGAGGAATTTGAACAGGGAAACACATGGGATGATAAGCATTATGAATTATGCATACCCAAACTCCTGGGATGAGATGTGAGATGGAAAGGATAGGATAGAATAATGGATGGGATATGTTAGGATGTGACAGCATGGGGTGGTGTACAGTATATAGGATATGATGTGTTAAGGTGGAATGTGATGGGACATATACGTAGGCACGAGAAGCAAAAAACATACTATAATTTGACTACACAATAGGAGGCTATGAGGGTCTGTACAATCCATGATTCATTCTGGCACTCTCACACACCTACATTCTCCTTCGCAAACAGTAGATAATTCTATTCTCACACACTTGCATTCTCCTTTTGCATACATATTTCTACTCTCACAGACTTACATGCTCCTTTTTTTTATTCAAGCTTTTCAAACCAAAATTTAGATTAATTAACTGATATAGAGACTGAGTGCTCAATAGTCTATTCTAAGACATTCTGCTTACATGCACACAATTCCTCAGGTCGTCATTGGCCAGTGTCTGTGTGTGTGTGTGTGTGTGTGTGTGTGTGCGTGTGTGTGTGTGTGTGTGTGTGTGTGTGTGTGTGTGTGCGTGTTAGTGTGCACATGCATATGTGTTTTTGTGGCCTTTTGCCACCTGCACAGATGCAATCATATGCTTTGAAGGAAATCATATGCTGTTAAGTTTCCATTTGTATCTCTGTCGTTACACTATAGACACTCATCCATGTCTAAGACGCATCCTGAAGCTGCTGACATCAACACTGTCACACATTAAGCAGGGCCTGAGCACAAGGACAAGGTGAATTAGCCCCTATATTGAATTTCCTGCGTGTTGCACTAGTCTGGAATACCAAACCCTCAGATGTGATACAGTTTAAGACCCGAGGAGCTTATTCTATTTGGTCAAATGCACTTAATTAAAACTTATGACAAATCATCCAGACCTTGAACATGGAAGCCACAAATATGTTCATTATACCATGATAAAATTGTATAAAAATGGGATAAAATGCTCTGCTCCCGCCACGGGATAAAACAACTTCTGATATTTCTTCTTCTCTGAATTGTGAGATACAAATTCACAATTGCTAGGTATAACTTAGAATTGCAAGATAATACAAATATGTTTTTGTTTGTTTGTTTGTCAGTTCTAACTTTCCAATTCTGATGAAACAAACAAACAAACAAACAAAAAAAAACATTTTCTTACAATTTTGAGTTTATATCTCACAATTATGGCTTGATAACTTGCGATTATGAGAAAAGAGATCATCATAAAGATATTTTATGTAAGGTCTTCAGAATTTTAGTAAATATTTCATATGCAACACTTCCATTCAATCCATATTCCCTTATTCCCCGTCCAGCTTGTCCTGATCTGAGCAATCCCTGCAACACTGTATAAGAGCACTACCTGTTTATTTGCCTCGTTATGGTGAATTGCTTGATGCATTCCTCAGCTGTAAGTCGCTTTGGATAAAATTGTCTGCTAAAATAATAAATGTAAAAAGTGCACAACACTTTTCACCCAAGCCACGTTATTCAGATTCATGTTTGTTAGGTGCTTTCTGTCCTTGTGACCTCAAAGAAAGTTCTCAGAATAAATACTGGACATGCATCCCAGAGAACATCACCAAAGGGAAGTTTACATGCATGAGGCAAAGCAATGTCATCAAGACACTTCATAATGTTAGCTTGATTATTCAGAAGTTTGTTCCTCTGTAATGTCCATTGGTCAGATCATTTTAACAGCCCTTTCTTCTCCTTTTCTGATTACTCCTCTGACTCTCCATTGCTAGTTTGTCGTCTCATCCTATGTCGCTCTGGGAGTTGGAGGCGAGCTCTCAATCATGATGTAATTCTGCAAAGTCTATTTCCTGCAAAGACCTGCAGAGAGAGAGATAGGGAGAGAGAGAGAGAGAGAGAGAGAGAGAGAGAGAGAGAGAGAGAGAGAGTCGACTGCATGCCACATGGAAAATCTGCAGTAAAATGGCTTGAATAATTCAGCTCTCCATTCTGATTCATGGATCAGTTTTCAGTCATTCTGCACTCAATCTTGTTTGCATATATTTTTCTGATTTTATATGCAACTTCTCACCTATTTGTCGACCTAGAATTACATTACTGTGTTCTGCAGCACAACCGCTTCAATCAAGAGTGGAGTTCAAATGGAGCAGAAAAAAAAGTATTATTCGATTCTGGCATATGATGCAAAATGAAGAATTGTATGGTTCCTCTCTCCTCCCCAGTGCAGTATGTGCAGGGGTGCTTTAATAGGCGTATTATTTAACCCTAGTGGGTGAAGGTGAGGGTAAAGCGTGGGCAGGAGGTGAACAGGGACACAGCTGTACACAGATGCACATTATCTGCAGCAGTTCTCAGTTTTGTTAAACAGAGCAATCAGCTGACCTGAGATCAGCCACAGCACTATAATACACAGATTACTGTATTGAACAGGGCTAATGGGAGCTAAACAGTGTTTCATTGATCTTTAACTGATCTTTATGAAGGTCTGGGATAACATCTTTTTAGCTGATTTCAGAAGTGCAAAAGCAACGTTATGATTGAATATTCTAGTAAACCGTACACTCATCAAAGTGGTTTCACCAGATTAAATCTAGCGGTTTCATCCCGCACAACCAAAAACATCACTCTTTTACTATATTCAAATATATTCACTTTGATACCATATTCATTTAAGGTTAAACTTTTGGGGTCAAAATAAGAGTTCTGTGCTAATTTTCTTCCTTCCTTCTTCCTCAATACATTTAAGGCTGCAACATTAAAAAAACAAAAACAAACTAAAGGCACCTTAAGACTTTCTGAAAGTGAAGCAAACAAGAAAAAAATAATAATAATAAAGTAGCATTGCTTGTTTCCTTTTCACACTGGGTATTCCAGTTAAAATTAGTGACTCGTGAAGCAGAACATCAGGGAAAGTGTTTTTTAAAAAGAGCCCAACAGCTGACACTGGAACCTCTACAGCTTTATGGATTTTTAGATTGGTGTGATGGGAAACATGGGAAGACACGGAAGCTTTCGTGCAGGGAACAAGCCTCTCACTGAATAAACTCAATTTCCACTAGTAATACATCAGGGACCACTGCTAGCATCACAGCCAATGAGAAAGCTAAGAAGCTATTTGTTCTTTCTCCCAAGAGGGGAATATTCTCATACATTTTTTTTTTTCTTATTCTTGTTCGATACCATTTAACATATAACCCGACTTAAAAAAAAAAAAAAAAAAAAAAAAAAAAAGTTATCATTCATATGGTTACTATATATATAGGAAATTGACTTATGAAAGATTAATATTTAGATTTGACAGTGAAGTCCCACTGACATTTTCAAATAATAAGCTAATAATTAAGAAACACATTTGCATGTTCACTGTTCACTAAAAATAATAGTCATATGACATGACATTTTTAGAAAGTGCTTTACTTATGTGATTCAATTATTTTCTTATATGATTTAATTTGTCATTTTTTATGATTTATTTACGTATTAGCTTTTCATTCAACTCACGAACCCCCTGCAGTTCCTTCATGAACCCCAGTTTGACGTAATATAATGTGGTTAATAACAATTAAATCATAAAAAAATCATAAAAAGGGGGCAGCTGTGGCCCAATGGTTAAAGCCGGACTTGTAACCCGAAGGTTGCAGGTTCGAGTCAGTGCATCTATTTCTATTTCTTTATCATTTTTTTATTTATCAGGACCACATCTGCAAAACTGAAGTGAACTCCTGTCTCGCTCTTAACTGATGTGTTTTCATGCTCGTGTATGACAGTGAAAACCATTAGCATGCTGCTATTCTGATGCGTTTAGAGAGTAAGGAACCACATTGATTTTTCCTCTCCCACGTATTGGCTCTGATGTTCTGCTAATGTATCAGTCATTATAGAGACTGAAGCATATCACAGAAGACAGACAACACCAGTCAACACTGCAGCCAGATATCACGAGGTCTTGGGCAGTCAGATAGATGTAGTTTTATTTAAACTCATTGTTTCTCGTATTTATAATCTTTGTGTTTATGTTGTGCTGGATTTTGACTGCAGGTATTTACTGAGGCTGAATGAAATGTGCAATGGTCTGGAGAATGGACGGATGTCGTTCTAAGCAGTGCAGTGCTATACTGTAAGAAAGCAATGCGACAAAACTAAATCTCGGTCAACAAACTATGAATCTAAATAATGGTATAGTGCAATGCAGCTGTGTCTAGTTTTGGGAAATGAGAAAGTGAATACCTAAACATGACAAAACTTCTCCTTTATGTGGGTTCCATGTAAACTTTTAGAAAGGAGAGATCTTAAACGACATTGGCAGATTGTACTTCCCAAATGACAGAAAGTGTTTGGCCTGCAGTGTGCATCATGACTGACTAGATCAGACGGAAATGAAGCTGGCACCCTTTGGGAAAGCAAAGGATGGTGTCTGAATTAAACATGAACAGGCAACATTTAAAAAAAAAAATGCTTTTTGAATTTATTCCATAACATATTTAATGTATTCATGTATTTTTAGGCGAATCAGATTTATTTACTGATTTTAGACAAGTTGCTTGTCACGTTTTCATCAGAATCATCAGCCCTGTTTTAAGAACTCATTTATGCATGTAACTATTTATTAGTTTATTAAGTGCCACTGTCTGGCTCTTCATTACACCATCTGTGAGTAATGCGATAAAACTGAATATTATCATCCAACAGTTGATTTTGACAAATAAATGAAATACGCTTGTATTCTAACGGTCTCATAGTTTTATTAGAAGTGATGGGTTTTAATGTGACTTAGGTTAAGATATCCCTAACTCTAACAGATCAGACTTTGAGATTATATGTTAATATAAGCATAACAATATGTTTGTTTGTTTTTTGTAGAAATGCATTTTACATAAATACATACATATCTTATGTAAATATATAAATAGATTACTTACAATACTAATGCAATTTATACTTGTCTACAAAATTTATATTGGAGCATTTAAAAAAAAATATATATTGTACATTGAAAGTTAAAATAAAATAAAATAAATAAATAAATAAATGGCATTGAACTATTTATTTTTTTTCCTTCTTCTTTTTGCATATTTTGATGGTGGGCATCAAGAAATGTCTGATGTTCAATGTGTGCGTAACATTGAGAGAACAAAAGAAAGAAAGAAAGAAAGAAAGAAAGAAAGAAAGAAAGAACGAAAGAAAGAATACATTTCTGACCAGCTATTGTTTTTTGTCATTAAATGTTTGTTGGTTACGTCTAGAGCTTTCTTTTAGATCAATAGTCACAGTGATAATGTGTAAATAATATTAATAACAATTATAATGGTTCTTCCAGTTTTCTTTCATATTCAAACTCTGTCCGTGACTGATGTCATGTTTGGCCACAGTCTAATCTGACACACCAAATTCAGGTCACGCTGCTTTCACTAAAGAGTTGAGCTCAAACACTTCTGTCATATTCAGTGTGGATTCCTGGGAGCAGAGTTGAGGAACAGAGGAAATATGTGCTGCATAACAGCATTTACATCCATCACTTTCTGATTAAGGTAAAGCAAAATAAATATGATCACCATCTATTGGAATATTCCTGGAGTGCACATGGAATCAGCATATTCTGAATAACCTGAGAAATCCATATTATGCTTTATTTTCTTGCTCCAATTCTCGCTAACCATAAACCATGAACTACTGTACAACCTCATTTAACTCCTAATGTGCTGCCTATTAATAGTTAGTAAGGTAGTTGTTAAATTTAGATATAGGGTGGGATTAGAGATGTAGAATATGGTCATGCAGAATATGTGCTTTATACGTGCTAATAAACAGCAATATTTTAATAATAGACATGCTAATAAGCAACTAGAGAGAACTGCTCCCTATACTAAAGTGTTACAAAAATATTTATTCTTTCCATTAATTACACTGTGTTTTTTGTAAATTTACAACACATAAAAAAAAGGATGATGATGATGACAATAATTATAATAATACTTGAATGTTAATATACTGTGATGTGGCATAATGCATATTGCATGCACAATGAAATGCTGAAACAAACTTATTCTGAATTAAAAAATACATGTACAATAATAATAGAGAAATGTATTTGCAATGTGAGATCAAGGTATATTGGGTAGTCTTAACAGCATTTAAGGTGCTGCATAACCGGTATGTTTATAGATTAATCTTAACTGATGTAATATTTTGCATGCAAATGCATTAATTGTTAATCAGCAGTATTACTGAGCTGTAAAATACATAATTTAGCACTTTGATCCATGCAATTTCATAGTAACAAAATGCAACGAGTCAATAAATGCCAAAAAGTCAGTGGGCAGTCAGTCTCACATGAATAATAAAGACTGAAGATTGCACTGCAGGACCAAGTTAAGCTTAGTTCAGCTAGTGAGGTGTATTATTAAACTTACTGTAGGTTGGACAAATGTAAGTACATATTTTATTGCAAGATGCTGTTAAATTGGTGCTATGTCTGCAGGCAATTTTTAATGACTCCTACTGTATGTTTCCAAACTCAGGAACCCGTCACAGTGCAGCGCTAGCTAGGACAATGGCATGGACTGAAATCATCTTTTGTCAAGCTGAAGGGTGAATTTCAATATGTGAAAAACCCCTGGGGTCAACATTTGGATTTCTAGTTTTGGCAGTTATCTTATGCTGGGAGATATAAACTCTTAAAAATAAAGGTGCATCACAGTGATGGCACAGAAGAACCTATTTTGTCTAAATGGTTCCATAAAGAACCTTAAACATCTGAAGAACCTTTCTGTTTTATAAAAGATTCTTTGTGGCGAACAAAGGTTCTTCAGATTATAAAAAAGTAAGAAAGAGATGGTTCTTTAATGAAATTTTGACTATGGCATCGCTGTGAAGAACCTTTAACTTTTGTGGGGAAGTCGTGGCCTAGTGGTTAGAGAGTTTGACTCCTAACCATAAGGTGGTGGGTTCAAGTCTCAGGCCCTTGAGCAAGGCAGAGCATGAATTCTGAGTATGGGTCACCATACTTTGCTGTATGTCACGTCACTCATTGAAGCCCCTTTATCTGGGTAGAGTAGTATGGAACAAATAACCTGGTATTCTCTCGTTCTTGAAGTGCCATCAGCCAATAATCAGTTTACATCATTAAATCATTTTGCACTCCCATTCTAAAATTGCAGGCACATTTACCATTTCTCTACCAAATTTTGTCTGCAAAATGAATTAATTCTAAAAGAAATCTTTGAGACAGAAGTTGCCCACATAAATTTGGCACACACAGAAAAAAGAGAAAACTTTTTTGTTTGAAAGTGACTTTGTGCTTTATGTAAGTAGTAAGGTTTGGGAGGCAGTGCCATATTGAGAGTGAGTCATGGCTGAACTTATTCCCAATACAGCATGCCTCGAGAACCTTATCGCTTTCTAAAATGATTGGAACACAATGCAAATATTAAACCAAAAATGTTTAAATTGATATGTAATTTTTTTAACTAAATTAATTAAATGCTATTGCTCTGCTGAAAAATAGTTCCTGACAGCAACAGTAAATATCAAGAGAATTTTCTGGTGTAACATGTCTTGATCCCTGCTCTAACTGATACATTTTAAAAAGTTGTGTTGTGACAGAGAACCAAACCAATGAGAAAATGCAACATTTTAACAATGACTGTTTCAGAACTAAGCAAACTATCTCATGTCTGACCAGTTCTAGGCCTCTAGAATTTGTGCTGTACGAAACTTGATTATCAATTCTGTGTCTTCAACCGATTGCTGTGTTGTTGATCACGATTTTGAGTCTTGATCTCATTTGTAAACATCACGGGAATGTGCATTTATCTCAAGTCAATCCAGCTATTCTCATCAAATTTGCATGTGTGTTCAATTAGCAAAATAAGACGATCTTGCATAATTAATTAGTTCCCCTTTTGATAAGCAACGTACAGAGACTAGGAGAAAGGTTTGAATTGTTAGGTTTGCTATGTTGTTGTGTATCTACAGTGCTGCCCTATTTTGAAGAAAGTGCTCAAGAAATGTGAAATGCATTTGTACTCTGAACCATTTCAGCCGTTGATGGAAGCTAGTTTTGGATTGGGTTGCTATCAGTGTTGTTGTTGGTTTTTCAAGTAATGCATTACTTTTTAATTCACAAGAAAATATAAATATTGCATAGAATAGAATAGAATAGAATAGAATAGAATAGAACAGAATAGAATAGAATAGAACAGAATAGAATAATATACATGTATTACTCCCCAACACTTGCTGCAATTTTGTGTTGTTTTGCATTTTGTTTTGTTTTGTTATGAAGCTGGTCTATTCAGTATATATATATATATAAACTTTTTTTCTTTTTTTTTAATGGGACAGGAAAGATAATTTCCTGCTCACCACTCTGACTATGAACAGCTGTCTTTCACTCTTTTAATTGATTTTTTTTTTTTTTTTTTTTTTTTAAGCCCTTGGTGAGCAGCACCTTTGAAATGACCTTTTGCAAATTGGATGTGACTGGGAAAGTGTTGCTTGTCAAAATCTGCAGACTTTTCCGGATGGAAGAGAATTTTGAAATGTCCTTTATACATTTATGCAATTTTACAAAGAGAAACTGTGGAGGGTTATAATGAATCCCATCCAATCTAGGAGACAGTTGGGTCAGACTGGGAAAAGGGTCTTTCGATTCGGGACTGCACACCCATCCTCGATAATACATCAGCATCTTTCTCTCCACAGCTGCCAGGCTATCATTTAACCAGCGGCCAGGCAACTAAACAGATGCAAGAAGTTCCCCCGAGATGCAACACTTCCTTTGCATTAGAAAAGTCTGTCAGGAAGCTTCGGCAAATGTCTCAGAGCAGTGGTTCTGGAGTCAAGTAATAACACAATGAAGGGGAGGCATCACTATTATAGGCTGTATCTAGAGATGCTGTGTCCCATGAGTGAAAGGCTCAAGTATCTACTGAATGGAGTATGTGCTCCACAGTGTTTGACAAATGAATTGACTGCATGCTAAATTCAAAATTTATGGAAAAAGAAAACACAAACAATTTCAGTTGTAAGGTCCAGCGAAAAAAAAAAGTCTTGGTAAGGTCTGTATTATGTATACATATGTACACATATAGTACTCCCTCTTCCTTGCCAGTGTACTGGAGCATTATGCTTTGTTTTTTACTAATGTTAGAGACTCTTCCTCAGGGAGAGGCTATAAAAGATGGCATGCAAAGTGAATTTATGGATAATAACCCACCAAACTGTCTAATGATTATTTATGCACGCATTCATTTATATATTTGATAAGGTACTGTTGCTTTTGCCTCCTCATTATATTGTACTTTTGTCTAAACATGGTGAAAAATAAATCTAATGTGGTAAATTCTACCAATTCTACATATATACATTCATATGAGGTCAACCGATATATCGGGCGGCCGATATATGGTTTGAAGGAGGCAGCTCTCACAAACAATGCAGCATGATTGAGGGCTACGTTACTCCGCTCCGCTCACAGACAGCAGCGTGCTCGGAGACACAGAGCTGTCCTGGAGCAGCCCAGAATGGTGAATTAAATTTGTTTGGAAGCATGGTTTGATGCAGACAAAAGCCAGATCTCCATCTAACTTATTCGTATTTAGGTATGTCAATTTTCAATAATTTTCATGATTGATCGACATTTAAATTAACAATCAATTAAACGATAAACTTCATGCTGCAAAAAGTGTCTGCAGCGGTATTATTATTATTTACAAAAGCTTTCTCACCCGAATTAAAGGGGTTTTAGTCTGAATAAAATACTAGAAGCAGGACTGTAAAATTAATAGATGTGATTATGATCGTTTGATAAAATGAATATAGCGCGCCATACGTTTGAGATCATTTTATTTTACTTTGTTGACTGTTTAACATCATGAAGACCGCTGAATGCACCTCTTTCAATAGTAGGCCTATTTGTTTTTTGTTTTAAATCCAGCACACAGTGGATTAGATTGTGACAGTGCATGTATGTTTGAAATTAGAATGCACTTTAGATGTTATGTGTCATTTATTCCAAACACAAATGTTGCTAATTGCTAGTGTGTTTGTATCACTACTATAATTTATTTTTATATATTTCAGTTCAATTTATTTTTATTTGTAAAGTTGTATTTTTTTTATTTGAATGTATATTTAAGTTAACATTTATGTTCCAACAAACTAAAAAAAAAAATAATTAAAAAAAATGTTCTAAAACTTATGTAAATGATTGAAAGTTTTTATTATTTTTTTTATTTTATTTTTTTACCTGTTTTATATATTAAAAACTTGAGTTAATTGATTTGTTTGGTTAACTTTAAATAAATATTTTAGTTTAATACCATGCAGTGCACAAAATTAAGATTCAATAGTTAGTTCAAGTCATTGTTCAATAAATTATGATGTTAAGTTTAGAGATGTTGAGCATCCACTTATTATTAGTGTGACATTTTAGCATGTAAATGAGGGGGAAAACTTTAAGATATCGGCCCTATGAATCGGCAGCACATATAGGCCATTGGCTGACCCTGACCTCCAAAAATCGGTATCGGTTAGAGAAAAACCCATATCGGCCAATCTCTAATATATATATGTGTGTGTGTGTGTGTGTGTGTGTGTGTGTGTATGGACACAGGCACACGTTTTATTATTTTAACTGTTGACCAAAACATATTTCAGTTACAGTTATATATATAATATTTGCTTAAAGTGCACACATTGATCTTTAATTTGAGAATATTCACATCAAAATTGGAGGAAAGGTTAAGGAATTGCAGATCTACCTCTCCCTTCTTCAAGAGACCATATGTAATTGGACAGTTGACTCAAAAGCTGTTCCATGGACAAATGTGGGCTATTCCTTTATTATGTCTACATCAGTTAATCTTGAATGTGTTAATATGTTTATGTGCATAATATGTTTTGCATTAACTAACTAAATAATACAAATATCAACCAATGTGGTTTGACCCCGACAGACAGAAAGCACAGGGTCAGAAATGATCAAACTGCCTGCTACAGCTTGTGAGAGTGTAAATCCTGTTTATATGCTAAAGGAGAATCAGTCCAAGCTTTCAAAGAGCTGCAACCAGGGACAGCAAAACAACTCTCAGAACGTGTTCTTCACTGGCTCTTTTTAAACTGTTATTGATTAGAGATGCATTAAGTCTGAGGAGAAACATTTGTGCTTTTCGATTATAAATGATTAGGAAGTATTCTCAAATTGTCCTATTATAAAATACAATTAAATAATGCACTTTTTTTCAGTGCTTATTGAAGTCAAAATAAATAATCTGTCCAGCAGCATCAGATTTAACCAAAGGTAGATTTAACTTCAAGCACTGAAATCTGAACCATTAAAGCAGGATTTCTCAAAGAGGATAACTTATTGATCGGAGAGCGTTTGAGACTCTTATCGGACCACAGAAAATCTTCTTGAAGAAATAGTTTCAGATGAGTTTTACCAGACTTTAGAAGCATAAGGAACACAAAACTATAGGTTTCTGAAGGCCATAGATTGAAAACATTCGACTGAATGTGATGTGTCAGTTTTAATGCAGTGAACTGGAAGCTATGTTCTTCTGGTCTTCCCACAGATCTGACCCACAGACCCAGTGGAAGCGCTTCTGTGTGTGTGGGATACAAACTTCTCTGGCCTGCTAATGTTGTGATAAGCCGTCAGAAGTGATGCCAGTTGGCAGATAAACTGCGGAGACCATCTGCTTATGGACTCATTCAGGAGAAGCGAATAATACAGCCTGATATGACAAAGACTGTAATATGTGAGTGAGAGCAAAATAAATCTCAGCACATGACAGTGAGTGGGTGTGATGCTTAGAAACTCTTTTGACAATACGTGTTAGCGTCCGCCTACCAGCTCTGCAGGGTGGATATTCATAATTCTTTGACATATTCTCTCTTGTTTGAGAGGAAAAAATGACAAAAAGAACAAGATACTGTAGGGATTGAATGCGTTAAAGACTAATCTTGGACGAGAGTAGCGCTAGGACGCTGAAGTATTTATGCAGCAATTGTGAGGCAACCGAACATACAGTATTGCATCAAATGCATTAACTAGGACTGCAATCCATTATATCATTCCATCGGGACTGAAGTAATATTACTTACATATTTGTTTTATTAACATACATCTATCTATCTATCCATCTAATCAAGTAAACGGGAAGTGAAAATTACTGAAAGATAATAATTTCTGGAAATACAAATTGGATTTTTAAGGAAACCATTGTTTAATGTATTAATATGTGTGTAATACAATATTTGTAAATATTTGTTTGCGTAATAAACATGCAAAAAGTACAGGGACACTTACAAGACCAAAACAAAGAAATAAAGATTTAGCTGTTAGTCTAAACTGACTAGTAAACAGAGTTTAGAAAACTAAATTACTCTGACTAGCCAGAATACAAAGTCTAGCCTCTAAGCCACTGTGTATGAAATATGGACCCTGATTCCTTCGTGTGCTTTAATTTTGATGAATTGTCCAATTCTAGGTTTCAAAGATTTCCGAACAGAAAACTATTTAAACCAATACTGCTTTTTGCTGACCCACTGCTGCTTTCGAAACACTTCTGGGTTTGTTTGTCTGTAACAATTATGGCATCAATTTTATGGCATCAGTGGTGTAAAAGGCTAAAGTTTCCTGTTTCGTGTCCACATTATTTCAGCTGATTAAGAATCTGTGAGTCCCAGCGCACTTTGAAAACATTAAACTTAGATCAGTTTGACGCCCTTAGCTCAGGTTTAGCTGGAGTGATCTATGGGGCCTGCTGGCATCTATGACATCGTTTCCCGAGCTGCGGTTTTCTAGGTTCTCTGGGGACGCATTACACAGATATAATTACCAGCTTGAAGACACACACTACTGTTTGTACCTATGCTAAGCATTCATCACGCTGCCGTTTGCCCGTGGGCTCTGTTGACGTCCTGCAGCTGCGGGAAGCATGCAGCGTTAGTAATGGGATTGAGATGCTTGACAGAGGTTGGGTTCATAATTCCTCGCCCCATTGCATCCGGTCTGATGTTTTGTGAACCTTGCCTCTTTTATTTTGCTCAAGGGTGGGTGGAACATTTTAGCATTTAATCTTTTTGCCGCTGATGATTTTATACGGGTGTTTGACAGACCAGCCAGTTCAATAACGGGTCATTCCCAATGATGTGTCATGATATAGGATATCTTTGGATTTATTTAACTTTCAGAAAGCAGATTACGCTTCTTTTGAAATGTAAGTATTTCTATAAACGCACAGACTGTGGTCAAGCACAGGCACCTACAGTAACTGGATTGATTTACTACAGTAAGAAGCAGTCAGAAGAATACATTTACTTGAGTACAGTACTTAAGTAAAATTTTGAGAGATCTGTACTTTACTCGAGGATCATTTTTGGGGAGTACTCATGACTTTACTCAAGTAAAGGCAAATATTGTACTGTTCACTCTGCTACATTTCTATCTTCTATGCTGCGTGTATAACAAGGCCAGGTTCAGAGGTGTGTCAGAACATTGCTATATTACCTTCTTTGCTGATTTAGGTTTATTGATTTGATTGATAAAAAAAAAAAAAAAAAAAAAAAAAAAAAAACAGAGAAACTCACATGTACAATTGTTAGCTGAATTTTCTTTTCTGATATTACACATTCATGTAAGCTGAGCATTTGCTTTGATGTTCTTGAGGATGCGGTGTGTTTAAAACAGTCAGGTTCAGATGTGGGAGGTTTGTCAGAGCGTTGCTATTGTGCTATTTCCTTGTGGGCAAGTGAGAAATGTTAAATAAAGCAACGTGGTAAAAAGATGAAAATGACTTGATTTTACCTTCAATTCCTTTTACATTTTCCAAGCAATTAACATTAACATTTTTCATAACTCCATGTAGGACATTTCTGTACATAAATGTAAGCACTGTGGCAGTAGTAATGCAATATTTAGAAAATGTACTCTTGTACTCTTGATACTCAAGTACTTTTAAAACAAGTACTTCAAATTTTATTATATTATATATTATTCCAATATATATATAGAGGAAACACTGTTTTAAAATTGTCTGTATTGAAGTCACAAATACATATTTATAGAACTGCTGATTTAAAGGTAGATTTTCTGTAATGCTTGTAGAACATGTTTATTAGATCCTGTACCCACTATATAACTGAAAGAGTTGTTACCTGTAGCAGAAGAACCACTTCTCAATATTATCTTGTCGTTATCTTTAGGTCACATCCCAAAACTATTCAAGCTGGCAGTTATTAAGCCTCTTATTAATAAACCAAAACTAGATCCTAGTGAACTGGCAAATTATAGGCCTATTTCAAATCTTCCATTTATGTAAAAAAAAAAATAGAAAAAGTTGTGTCCACTCAACTGAGCACCTTCCTGCAAAAATAAAGAATAAATAATTATCTGTATGAAGTATTTCACTGCACTTGTTAAAATTACAAATGACCTGCTCCTTGCGTCAGATCAAGGCTGCATCTAATTTCTAGTCTTACTTGATCTTAGTGCTGCGTTCGACACCATAGATCATGACATACTCATAGATATATTACAAAACTATACAGGTATTCAAGGACAGGCTCTAAGATGGTTTAGATCCTACCTGTCCAATCGCTACAATTTTCTTTATTTAAATGGGGAGTCATCTCATTTATCACCAGTAAAATATGGAGTGCCACAAAGATCCGTCCTAGGTCCCCTTCTATTTTCAATATACATGTTGTCCATTGGTAATATTATTAGAAAATACGGGATTAGTTTCCACTGTTATGCTGATGATACTCAACTATATATCTCAACGAGACCAGATGAAACTTCCCAATTATCTAAGCTAACAGAGTGTGTTAACAATGTAAAAGATTGGATGACAAATAGTTTTCTCCAATTAAATTCGGATAAGACAGAGATATTAATTATTGGACCAAAAAACACTACACAGAATCTTGTAGATTACAATCTGCAACTAGACGGATGTACTGTTACTTTTTCTACAGTCAGAAATCTGGGTGTTATATTAGACAGCAACTTTTCTTTTGAAAATCATATTTCCAATGTTACAAAAACTGCATTCTTCCATCTTAGAAACATTGCCAAGCTACGAAACATGTTATCTGTTTCTGATGCAGAAAAGCTAGTTCATGCATTCATGACCTCTAGACTGGACTATTGTAATGCACTTCTAGGTGGTTGTCCTGCTTCTTCAATAAACAAGCTACAGGTCGTCCAAAATACAGAAGCTAGAGTCCTTACCAGGTCAAGAAAATATGATCATATTACCCCAATATTACAGTCTCTGCACTGGCTACCTATTAAGTTCCGTATCAGTTACAAATTATCATTACTTACCTATAAGGCCCTAAATGGTTTAGCTCCTGCATACCTAACTAGCCTTCTACCACGTTACAACCCATCACGCACCCTAAGGTCACAAAACGCTGGACTTTTGGTAGTTCCTAGGATAGGAAAGTCCACTAAAGGAGGTAGAGCTTTTTCACATTTGGCTCCCAAACTCTGGAATAGTCTTCCTGATAATGTTCGGGGTTCAGACACACTCTCTCTGTTTAAATCTAGATCAAAAACACATCTTTTTCACCAAGCATTCGAATAATGCATCTCTTAAATTGTGACTGCAGTTGCATCTGATCAAATGTGCATTCTTATTCTTTAGCTTGGGTTGACTATGTCTTCTGTTATTTTTTTCTGAAAAATAATGTCATATGCGCACAAACTTGCAGTCACCACTTATAAGTTACTAATAAATATTGTAGAAACGTAATTTTCTGTAAAGTTGCTTTGTAATGATTTGTATTGTAAAAAGCTCTATACAAATAAACTTGAATTGAATTGAACTGAATTAAATTGAATGTTTTTTTTTTTTTTGTTTTTGTTTTTTTTACAGAAGTGAAGGAAATACTTATTAACAATGACTGTACTTTTGTTTTCTCACCAAAAATAATGCCACTTACTGGATGATGAGTATGGTCATTAGTGATGGGGCAAGAGATGTTGCAGAATAACTGCATTTACATGCATCAAAATAATCCACTGACTATCAAACTATGACTCAACCAAACACCTGAGTGGATCACATTGAGCAAAATTAAAATTTAATTTCATTTGGATTAGAAGGGGTAGTTTAGACCTAAAATAATCAAATTTAAAAAAAATAGCATGCAAATGCTTCAGTCTTTATTTATTTTATTTAATTCATTTATTTTATTATTATTATTATTATTATTATTATTATTATTATTATTATTATTATTATTATTATTATTATTATTATTATTCAGTAAGATTCAAAACCCTTTTATGTACAGTATGTGCAGTAACTGGTTGGAGTCAGCATTGCCTGGAAAGGACTTCAATGTTCCAGTAGCTAAAGAGGTTGTGACACAAGCAAATGGTTTCCTCTTTGTTCTTTTCCCGGAGGCACAGCCATCAGGTGTCCACCTTTATTAATACTGATGCGTAAACCATCGCTTCCTAGAAGAAAACTCTACTCCAATCCTTTTTACTTCAAGTTGGGACAACAGCCCCATTTATTTTCTCTCTCTTTCTCTTTATTTTTGTTTCCCTATACCTCACTTTCTTGTCCACATATTTGGTAGCTGGTAAAAAAAAAAAAAAACAATAAACTGAGGAATAGCCACAAAAAGTACTTTTTTGGTGTGTGTGTGAAAACCCTTATAAGTGGTTTGACCAAAGTCACGATATTGACATGATAGCTCAATGATGATGACTTCTTGCTAGATTCAAACCTATAAATTATTATTATTATTATTATTATTATTATTATTATTATTATTATTATTATTATTATTATTATTATTATGTGGTATAACATGCACCTTAGTTCAGACAGTGCACTTCATTGTTGAAAGGCTTGACCTTTTCCTCTTACGTTATCTATCAAATTTGCCAGCCAGTTGGTTTTAAGTCTTCCAGGAGCCTTCATTTTTACATTAACCAATTACAGAATTAGTCATGGCTCATATTCCAGCTCTGCTGGGAATGGGCAGAAGAAGCTGCTGAAGTGCCAAAGCCAGTCCGGCCTAATATTACTGGGCCTATGATTGGTCAGAGGAGACAGATGAAGATGAATGCCTTTCTTAATCAAGACTTAAAGTAAGGAGGTTATATTTCATATCAATATACTGGTGCTAGTCTGACCTGCCCTTTGCTCAGTAAGCAGCAGAACCTGATTTCACCAAGTGAGACATGTTTTTGCAACATTGTGATTAACCAATCAGATTTTAAGAACCAGCTTTTAGATTTTTTGAAGTTTACGCTTAAAATCACTGTTTGGTGCTTGTACATCAGTGTCATTCATCCATCATTTCCTCTGATTCTAGGGATTACTCATGGTTAGGGTTAGGTTTAGGTGTAGGGATATGGTCAAGAATATATTTTTGGAGTAAAATGTTGTTCCAGGGTCAACAAAATATGTTGACCTAGGAACACATCTAACTCAGCAATATCAGGACGTGCTCAGTAAGCAGGCTGATTTCCTTTGACAAGCACAGGTCTAAGAAGTAGAAAAATGCCACTAAGACTGTTCTGTTACAAAATATGTTAATCTACCTGTACATTGATTAAAAGTTTCTACTTAAGCAGGACTATATATAAAACTTTCCATGAAGATTAAGTGGGCAGACGATTCAAAATACAAGACAAATAAGAGCATTCAGATGGCTAAGGAGTATAAAGTCTACTAGGATGCCATAAAGAGATAAAGTTATTATCTAATAAGGTTTAAGAGCACCCAGTAACTCTGAAAACGGAGAGGCACAATGCCTCATTAAATCTCGGAAGCGCACAAAGCAGTCCATTCTCGGAAGTACATCCGCTTCCTATATACATGATCATGTATTGATGTAAAAAGCAACCTACGCTGCTCAAAGATGGCTGGCATGCTGGTTATTGATGTTCTGTACTTGCATAGCTCAATTGATTTTCCAAATCACTGAAAGAAACAAAAAGCATTTGCCTGTTCTCACATTAGGCTTCAGCTACACAAGCTGAAAATGGAAGCTTGTTCCAGCACGCCTATAACAGTGTTCTCGACTTGTTTAGCTCATATTTGTGTCTCTTGGCAGTGTCTAAAAGTGTATTTCTCACTGAAAGAGGACGCCAGCTTTCTTATCACCCTTAATCAGACTGAAATGATGTGCCCACTGCGCACCTGACACGCCAGAACACGTTTCAGGTGTGTGAGTAACGGCCTCATCCGCCATTAGACCACCCGTGGAGACCTAGAGGTCACAGAAGAGAGGACAAACTAATGCCGCAACAATGGTCCCTTTGGAGCCTGTCCACTTTTCAGACTTTGCTGAAGGACAGTGCTTTACACAGAATAAGATTTTAAAGACAGTCATCGTGACCGGATAGGTATGCATCAGACGTGTCAGGCATTCACTAAGCAATAGCTTTGAGCTTTCACACTGATAGTGTTTCTGATGCATTAACCACCATCTAAACAGTTTCCCAGTTACTTCATTAAGGCTGAGCCATACTTGACCATCGTTAAATCTCATTTACACGTTAATTAAGACATTCACATCCAAATATTTGGTTAACACACCAGCCAAAACTTAAACTGTAACCTAAACTGCTTAAATGCACAGAACAGAAACAGCAGCTTGCATTTAGTCTGAAGGGCATTTAAAGTACCATGCTAAATTTGGTAACTAAACTACTTTAAATTGATAGTATGGATACTGTTAATATGGACACTGAAATGAAGACTTGTTTTTGTGTGCGGCATAAAACAGGCTTTATGCATTTACATTTCTACAGTATATAATATGAGGCTCAAAGTGTTCTGGCTCACTAGACAACTAGTAAAGTCAGCTTGTAAAAATGAGCAATCACACAAGCTCTATACAGTAGTGTGCTATGGATACAGTGAGAGAGAGTAAGGGACCAGCATATGTGCTTTCTGGGGCTCTTTCTTTTTTTTTTTGCTATATATATATAACATTTACTAATGTCTCTTGGTTTGATGTATGCCTACAATAGTAATAATTAGTTCCATCTCAAAACCTTGATAATGAAACATTATTAGCTATAGCTATTGATCTCTCAGCTTGAACTGGAACAAACACTGCTTTCCCAGGTTTAGAAGATGATAGGGAAAAAAGAAGAAGTAATAGAGATGTTTAAGAAGTCACTGACAGCAGGTTTGTCCTCATCCTGGCACCCTCAACAGCGTCTTTGTTTTTCTGTGACACCGACGCAGTCAACCTTCTCTCTCTTTGGCTTTGGGTCCTTCAGTAATTAAACCTTAAACTATACTTGTCAACCTGTATGCTGCTTATTGTGACTGACAGAAGACTACTAGAACAAATTGCTCCAGCAGGGTGACTTTGTTTCAGATAACTGAGGCTTGGCTAACCCTCCCCATCCAGAGACCCCTGCTTTCACTCGGCCTGCTGCACGGAGAGAGCTAATCCATCCGGTGAGAACGCTGTGAAATTTCTCTTGTCATTCCTCTCAATGCAGCAGTAACACAGCATGCCTGGTAACTCACACTGCAGTGGGAAGAATCATGCCAGCTAGGAGGACATCACAAGCATCATTGCACCACTCTAATTAAGGTTTCCCTTTCTAAATTAGGTTTAAATGAAGACCAGACCTTTTGTTGTTCTTCTTCACTTGTAGAAAATGCAGATTGTAACTTACTCGTGCAAAACGATTCGAAGGTGTTGTGGGGGGTTGAGTAAGTGATTTTAGTATGTAGGGTGGTCCTGAGTTGCCAACATCACTGGCTATTTGCATTATTATTATTACTACTATTATTTTAAAGAGACACAATGCCATAGCCCCCTCACAATCTGTGGCAATGGAAGCAGTTATTTTTTACAATTACATTACAAATTAAATTTATAAAACTGTGTACTTGAATGTGACAACACCAGGGTATCACATGTGACAGGTTTATTCATAGTTGTTCACATTTAGCAAATTAAAAAATGCAGATTAAATAGTAAAATATAGAGTCTAGCTAAAAACATTAAAATAATATAAATAATAAATGTCCTTTTATTAGAACTGTGCAGCTGTGTTTTGGACGACTGGGCTGATTTAAACATTTTCTGGCAACCCTTTGTGGTTCTGTGTGACTGTACTGTGTAATACAGTATATTGGACTGTATTGTCCTCGTGCCTCTGATTATGGGTTTGCTTAGTAATAGTGATCATTGCCTTAAATTAGCTAAACCACTTCTTCTAATTAGCTAAATGCACACCCACACTTTTTTTGTAAGGCATATTAAACAGAGTGTGAATTTTATTCTTTCTTCTGCAACCCTCTCTCTCACGCTCTTGACTAATGGAATATTTTAATATCAACTCACTTGACAATCTGTTTTGTGTGATGAGCCAAATGTAGATGAAGTGGAAAAATAAGGAGATGGATTACTGTGGGTCAGTGGGAAGCTGAGAGGCTTGTGGAGACTGGCGACTCTAATCGACTTTGCTGAGGAGAGATGAGACCGACTCCAGAGGATGACTTGAACTTCAGTAAAGATGTCCCACATTATGAATGATAATATATAATTTATATTTATGATAATATGGAACATCCTGGGATTAAAGTTGAGCACCGTATTGGAACACTGTCCCAATATTTAGCCTTGAAAACCAAAGAATGTAGACTTATTTATTATATTTTAGATCAGCTTTGTATACAAGTGCTAAAAAAAATAAAAAAATAAATAAAGATTAGGAAAACTAAAAATGTGCATGCATGAGCGTGTTTGCAGTTGTCATTGGGTGATGCTATCTAGATGGAGGGTTGCCAGGTGAGTGAAGCTAAACCAACCTAATTGCTATTCTAAACGCGTCCAAGCAGGGGCTTGGGTGAGAGATTGGTTTAACCCACAGACTAAAAACAACCCATGGTAACAGTGTAAAAATAGCCCAATTCCACTGTGAACCACAGACTTGGCAACCCTGCCTAGATGCTACACTTAAATATCTAAAATGAAAGTATTTTTATAAGTATTAGTTTAGTCACAGTTCCCTGGTCTTCTAATGTTCATTTGCCAAAGCAGAAACTATAGTGGCGTGTGTGTAATAGTATGTGACACTTTAGTATGACAAACCATTATTTATTTTTACACTTAACATGTCTGTCAGTCAGCTAAATGCAAAGTGACTGTGTCTCAGATGAATTTTAGCATTTAATTTGGGCAATTAGGGATTTTTCATACATGCATCACTTCATTAACCACGCTAACACATCAACACATCATATTTTCCTATAAATAACCAGGGCTCGGTTCCCCAAAACGTTCTTATCGCTAAGTAGTTCTTAACCTATTCCTTAACCTCTCTCTTAACCTTATGGCACAATTCCCGACACATTCGTACGCTAAGTATATCTTCTGTAAGTCATAATTTCGTAAGGTTGGTCTTGACCATTCGTAAGCTCTCTCTTAGCGTTGTTTGAGCTCAAGACGCTACTGTACAGCAGTCTTTAGAAACCAGCGCAGCGCAGTACAAGTCAAACTGTGGTATGTTGACAATGTTTTGGCTCAACAATGATTTTATGTTATTTTTTAAGACTCATAATAAATTATGTTCGCAATGGATACAGGCCTATTTGTGAAGTTGACTTTATGTGGTAGTAGTTAGGCTTTTTCGTAATGTAATTAAAGCAAATTGACAATCAATTTTTGGATAATTAAAATCTGGCAAACAATTTGTCTCTAAATGGCTAAGATCTATAAATAGGAAAGCATGGTGGGTTCCAGTAAGCGACCAACTATATTGACTATGGCAGCGAACGTGTCTTTGTGTTGAATCAAAGACGGAGCCGGACGTGGAGCTGTTTAGTCCATGTCAATTTTTTTATTTGGCAAAACTTAAGCCCTTTTGACATTTTTCTTGACGAGGCTATATAAAAAAAGAAATCGCCTCCCAAGACAGCTCATAATGGAGATGCTGGACCTTCTCAGACCTGCGCTTGCCAGGCTAACGCGGCAAAATTTTGCTTTAAGGCCTGAAGCCCAGCGCTACTTTTTTTTTTTCTTTCTTTCTTTTATTATTTTTATTTTTATTTTATTTTTTAAGAGAGATTCATCGAGGTCGTGGGAGAGGGCTACGACCTAATCAAGACCTCGGTGTGGAGGTGCGTCCACCAACGCCCTTCTGTGCCATGCCGGGGTTACATCCTGGTGGATGGCACACTCATCCCAATCGCCAATCCATCAGTGATTGATCAGGCGTACATATCACGAAAGGGAGACGTGGCCATAAATGTGCAGGTTATAGTGGACCATATGGGTGTGATCTCCGATCTGGTGGCAAGATCCAGCAAAACTTCAACTTCCTCTGACGAAAAGCTTGGTGCCCCTTTTTACGTTGCTTCCCCTGCATATTTTGTATCTAACTCTGTCTCTCTCTGTTCATTGTAGATAGGTTGCTTTTTATTGAAAACATTAATCAATTGCAATCAATACCGCATTAAACAGAAGTAACTGCAGCTGCGTGTCAATCAATTCTGATTGTAAAGTACCTTACCATTAATATAAAAGTGTATTACATATTTTTTTAGTCGTTAAACCCATGTCAAGAAGCGAGGGATAGGAGGATGGATTATTAGCGAGGGATTAGCGTCTACCCGTCACAACATATTGTGTGAACATATTACTGACCATTTGATAATTTAATTTATAGTCTATATTCTACTGATAAGTTAAAATATGTTAAAATAAATGTTACTATAATAATTTGAGGAATATTTCATTTGCATAGAACGTGTTGTCTTTCTTAACGCTGTATTGCACCATCGCGTGAAGTGGAAAATCGTTTCATGAGCGATCGATGCCAACTAATTCAGCACCCTCGCTTTGGACAGCGCTCTTGTAACGTCGGACGTAAGAGGCAGCGTGCTAAGAGCTTCCTAAGGGACACTTCGGGGAACATAAACAACTTTGGTAAGATATATCTTTAGAGGTCTTCTTAGCACGCTAAGAGTGAGCGTTTTCGGGAAACCGGGCCCAGGGTGTTGTTTATTTATTTATTATATTTTTTGTTTAAAATTGTATTCTTAGGTGATGTTGCTACAGTGTAATTACACAAATAATACTCAGTAATATTAATTAACTACCTCAAAAATTACCGGCATACAGTAAAAATCTGTTGCTTATTTCTCTAAAATAATTCATTGTAATGAAATGTTATTACCAACACTAGAACAGATAGAATACATCTGAAAACAAGAGCACTTTGGACTCAGCCCTGACTGTCCCTCCTATAATGTTAAATTAAAAGCTAAGCTCTCATCTCTCTGCACTCATTTAGGGCATTTCCATTTACTGTATGTGAAAGTGACAACAGTGAGCCTCACACAAATCCTCATCGAAAGACAATCCGTCTGGCTGTTCAGATGAACTGGTGCAGTTCACAATTGTTATGAAAGCAATCCATACTCATTCATGGAAGTAAACCGCTGTTGATTACGTATAACTTGCACTTCAGGTCACATTATACTTACAGTATATATATATATATATATATATATATATATATATATATATATATATATATATATATATATAT